>NW_026054683.1:80736-119553 GCF_022830035.1 Ophidiomyces ophidiicola
TCCGGGGAAAATTCAAACTTGGGGTTTTCTTTCCCCGGTATGTTAGCCCCCCCCTTCGGGCTTTCCCCCCCCCCCCCTCCTCCCAATTTTCTATCTAACAAGTGTAATATTATTCCAACTTCTTTTTCAGTACTTTTCCCAGTGGATATAGTTTCATCCACGTTCAACAACGATTGAGAACCAATACCCGGGTACCTGACCCTTCTTTGCTACGGCTGTTTGCAGATAGCAACAAGGGGTAACTCTCCCTGATTGTGCTCCCATATTATGTGAAACAAACTTTCCTAGCAATCATAGAAGCTCAGCACCGTCTAGTGTCCAGCGCCTCTTTCTTCGCCACTCTCTCTTTATGCATTACACAGATCCTGGATCCTCCCGCTGATCAAGCCTTCGAAACGAACAGTGCGAACCGTTTATTGTGCTGGCGTTATTCCAATGAAAGGGCACCTATGGCTCGCCACAATGAGATCCCGCGGCTAGTATAATGTCCATTTGTTTTGCTTAATGGATTCTGTACTCAGCTTCGGGGCATACTCTCTGTGACCCTTGCATCTCAATTTTAGGTTGAAAATTGCGATCTTGTGTTGCCATCTGAATAACCATGGCAGCCTTGTACCTAAATGTGAGAGCTGAAGCTGCTTAGCTTTATAATCAAGCATATTGACTAGCTACTGCTCTCTAAATGAAGCTTAAGAATAATAATACCAAACTCCCGATTCGTAAAGTATCGGGTAGCTCTTACAAAGGGATTTGACCATGCAAAAGTATCAAACTAAAAATTTTAACTCCCTTCCACCGACAAACTCCAAACTTTGCAACCCCTTTCTCTGGATCTGTCAAAAGCCGCAAAATCTTGGCCTAAAGCAATGGCCGACATCTGGCTTTAGCTTTTTTTACAACCGCTTTTTTTACTATCAACCACGCTCTTTATTGGCTGGAGTTACCTTGTTTCATCTGCTCATACTGTTTCGACTGCTCGGCACCTTTATGTCTCCCTCTTCCTTGTATTTTGTGAATTGATATTGACTACTTATCCCATACCTATTGATTTTTCAATTCACCACCCTAACACTTTTAGATATATAGCCACTGCTTAGAGGCCATTAGATCAAATGCAAAGCTCGTTTAATTGATCAACGAAATGGCATCCATAGCATCGTTACTAAACCCGGAGCCCGAGCCTTTCGATCGCTTCCAGCAGCTTCCGACTCCCTGCTCCAACCTGTCAACCGACTTCGAACCTCAACCTCAAAGACAGAAAAAGCAAAAAATATCGAAAGACGCGGCTGTGTTCACGAGGGGAGAGATCAAAGGAGAGCTTAGATATCCCCCATGCGAATTCCAAGATGAAAAGCTTGCAGAAGCCCATAAAAAACTTGATATCTACCCCATGGGATGTATCACACAATTTCCCCGGCATATACCTTACAATAGTGAGAAAAAGTCCTTTTTAGAAAGGACCGGCCGAGAAAGTTTTGAAGGTGAGATGCCGATCTTTTCTGTACGAGAGAACATTGGTTTGAATGAAATGTATGGAGCAGTTTTCCAGTATACGTTCCAGATGCCCGGTGAGGATACGAGGCACACGGTTATGTGGGATTATAATATAGGCCTTGTCCGAACCACGTCATTTTTCAAATGCAATAATTATTCTAAGGCAGGTGTATATCAGTACATAAACTTTACTCTATACTTTATTAATGTCTACAGACTGCACCAGGGAAGATGCTAGATGCAAATCCAGGGCTTCGAGATATCTGCCATAGCATCACAGGAGGAGCACTGGCAGCACAAGGTGATTCCGGCCGTATCTTATTGTAAAATCTACTGATGATAAACAGGGTATTGGATGCCCTTTGAAGCAGCAAAGGCTGTAGCAGCTACTTTTTGCTGGAAAATTCGATATGCTTTGACACCTCTATTTGGAGTCCAATTTCTCGACATTTGCATTCCGCCAAACGATGCCAGATTTGGCAAGATGGTAATAGACCCAGAAATTGTACAAACCGCTACTATCACCGCAGAGAACTTTCGATCTTTAGAATTAGAACGGCATTCGTTGCCGTGTGAACTCCCGAATTCCGTGAAGAATGAAAGCCTGCGCCGATTCAAGAATTTGAGACCCCGGTCTAACAAAGAAAGTGCTGAGAGTAATAACCTAGAAGAAAATAGTGATGGAGAATACAATGGATCTAACCTTTCTCACCCCACGAGCGGCTGGACGTCGGCAAATGCCCCAAGTATAGTCCAGCGATCTTCGCTAGACATTCCATCGCCCAAAGACATCCTCGTCTCACTCGCAGGTATCCACGAAACAGTGACTAGAGCATCTCCCGAAGATAACTCCACCCCGCAAACCTGCGGCGCATCCGAGTACGGAGATGAATCCTTCATCGACACAGACTCTGTGACAAGCTCGTCTGAGAGTGATGCAGAGACAGACAATCCGACAGAAGGGAAGTACTCACCTCTTCCACTGAGAAATGACATAAGGGCTGCCTATATGCTACTTAAAATGCAAATGGATGAAGATTCAAGCATCGCAAATGAATCCCAACGAAAGCGGCGCCGAGCATCAGCCTGACTGATATATCCAAACTGTGAATGCATATTTATATTTATTTCAATCGGTTTTCATCTCCTTTCCTATGCAAGCATACTGGCTCCCTTCATAACTGTTTTATTGTTCAACATTCCATTATTGAGCACTAGACGTTGCTTCGTCTTTTCCCTTTTTCTTTTGTCACTTTCTGAAAACTATTAAAAACTATTAGTTACTAGTCTAGGCTGTCTGGATCAAGCCAGAAGCAAGGTAGGGTTCTTTCTCTGGGTGTTTTGTTTTCAAACCCTTGGTTGTCTTTTTTCAGTACCAAAGTCTTTCTACGCTGTAATATGGAATATGTAGCTAATACTAACTATGTATCTTCTTTGCTGATTTAGTTTAGTCGCACACGTAGTGCCGGGAGTACTCCGTACCGTAGCTGCATCCGATGAGCGAAATCCAGAAAACCAACATGCTAAAGCCATTCTTGAGAGTATACAGTCGCGTTGCTAATCCATATGTTCAGAAAGTTACAGCTACTTAAGAAGCACAGCAATAACGTATGCGTGCACAGCACATATACATATGGATGGGAGATTCAGTAAAATTGATGTGCCAAAATACAGGCGGATAAGTACATACATACAGGCATCGTAGGCAAGGAACGGGAAAAGATTTGGAACATTAATAGGGCTATAAGCAGAAGTAATACACTCCATTCCATGAATGCCGTTTTGTGAATGCCATTTTGTCGTGTAAAAAAAAACAAACCTAGATCAAAAAGCTGCCGCTATTGCCGTTTTTGGTAATAGGGAAACCCTGCTCGATTAATAAAAGGAAAAGAAATCCTTCACACCCGTACAAACTTTTTCGGGTATTGGATTTCGTCACATTTTTTGTCCATTGTTCACCTAGTAACGCTTGAGCCGACAAGTCTCCACCTTTTCCTATCCGAGTTGTGTTGTTGGACCATCATATAAGATTGGGACATCTGTCAATCACAGGGTCGGAACTAGCTCTGAAGCAACCTCTGTTTCGTTCTTATCCTCGTGAATCTGGGGAATAAGTTCATTTTGTGGTGCTGGAGGGAAATCACTGGGCTCTAGAATAGTTGGCCCTGGTTGTGTGGCTGGAGCATCGAGCTGCCGCTTCTTAGCTCCCACTGATTCTGGGAGGGAAACGGGGGATACGACATATTCATGAGCCTTTGCACGGTACTCGCCAACGTAGTGTTTTACCATATCAGTGGCATGGCTCGTCTGGGCTTCTGCCATCTCCTTTACCTCTCGGGCTTGGGTATTGATCATGTCCTGGACAGCCTTTGCTTGCTCGTCGATAAACTCTTTATTACTGAGGTAGACCAGCGGCCCCAGATAAGCTATAGTTACACCTATGAGGGCCAATCCCCAGAGGGGCAAAAATCGAACAAGCCAGTAGGAGGTGAGAGCAGCGATAAAAGTCTTTGGTGATTTAGTAGTTAGTCAATCAACAAAGTCCTGGCTGGGTTTAGGGTATGTATTCATAACTTACAGCAAGGGTATACGACAGATTTTCTACAAACAAAATGCGTTGGAACTCGATAAGAAAAAAATCCATCAACTGTTCCAGGTCTTCGAGCAGGCTTTCCACGGTATCCTTGGGAATTGTGTAGTATTTGCGTGGACGAGAAGTGCTCATGAAGCCATGGCCTAAAACAACACGTCCGCTAATTTCAACAATGGCGGTAACTAAAAAAATAAAGAGCTCATGTCAGAGCTAGGGAGACATCCGGGAGAACAGAGAAACCTACAGCCAAGCGACAGATAGAGAAGTTTCAAGGCCCATCGTAGAAGCGGGAGGTATCGGCCAGCTACAATCATGGCTACAACAGTGACATAGGAGATAGCAGTGGTCTGCGGTCGTTCCCACTACGCTCTGTTAGGCATGGTGATTAACGAGGCTAGGGGTTTCGGTATAACACGCACGCTGAGCAAGCTGTATACAATGGAGTGGTAGTCTACAAGTAAGAAGAACCGAGTCAGCAACGGAAATATAGTAGTTAAAGCTTTGGAAGCGAAGGTACACATACGAGTCAGTGGATATTCGGTGGCTGCCTTGCCAGTTTGGCCGTTAGCGCGTGCCCGCTCATCATCTCCTATCAGAAGCCAAATATTAGTAAAAGTTCAGCGAGCCAACGAGGGAGCCTCGTTGTAGCAGCCAGTGTACAAGTTCTGTGAGAGCTCAGGTCAGGGTGAAGAAGGGCGGCGGCGTACTGCTGGGAGGGTAGGTAGGGTCAGCCATAATGGCGGACTTCGGACAGGGTAGTGAGCAAAAGAAAAGCTGAAATAGCACCGGAGAATGGGAAGCAAAAGACAGAGCAGAGCCGAAGCAAGCGTGATGTGGATGAGTGGTGATGTCGGGCGATGAAGGTGTTGGATCCGGATTTGTGGCGGTGCAAACAAGACAAACGTACGATTCCCAAACCGGTTACTAGTTTAGTTGTTATCCAGCCTATACTCCGTACTAACTACTCCATACGTCATGCTGTTTGGGTCTAGCAACTCTACCCTGTACAGCCTGCCACTCACCATCTATGGTAGTTATCCATGGCCTGGCGTGACACAAAAAGGCCTGAAGACTTCTATAGATTGACGTGTTATTAAATGTCTGGTCAAACGCACATTTAATCAAGAAAATAACATTCACTGTTGTGGTCATAGCTTGTATGTATTTATATAAGAAAGTATCGAGCTGGGCAGTTCAATATCCATGCTTTGAAAAACTTTGGGGCTCAGAAAGGAGAAGGGGTATCAATGTACAACCCATTTAGGATGAAGGACAAAAAGAGATCTCAGGATGAAGAGCGGCACATTATTCACGCTTGAAATGTACTGCACCAAAAAGAAAAACCCTCCACAAATAGGACAGTCATAGAGTAACAGAGAAGGAATATATCCCATGCAGATACAATGAACAGATTCTTAACATAAACCAGTCTGCAAAGACCAACAGGCAATTAACAGAGAAAATATAGGCAGGTCAAAAGCAGTTAATAACAGTACCATAATTAACAAAATACAAGTGAGAGTCGCAGATGAGCATGGTACTACGCTGCTGAGGCTTCTTCTTTCTTTGAAACACCCGAGTTAGAACTCGACTGTGACGCCGCGTTATCTATATCGGTTACCACGGGCTTATTGGGCGACTCGATGTGGTTACTGTCAGAAGCATCCCTGTTTCCAGGCAATTCCGGTTCTGGTTCTAGAACCGTTGACAAGGGGGCCTGTGCGTCGCCGGAAGCTTCTTTAACCGCATTACCAGCAACTCGGCGTCTCATTCTCCGATTCCTTTTCGCTTCTTCGGCACTGTCTCGTCGGCGATTGCGTGTAGAATCGGAATCTATGTTTTCTCGTAAGCCTTGTAGCATGCTAGCCGCTCTGTCAGCAACGTCTTCGCTTTCCGAGACGTGTGCGGGAGCGCCGGGCTCTGCGTCCAACTTAGCCTCCTTAACTTGCACATTTTCGCCATTGGTACAAGCTTGTTCTTCGCTAGCTTCGCCATCGTTCGGAGGTAATTCTGGCATGCGCTGTCCCGAAGCTACTCGCACCTGGTGCCGCTCCTTTAACCTTGCCCGCCGACGCCGATCACGTTGGTCACGTGCTTGGGGCGCAGCCGCGCGCAGTTTCTCGAGCAATGAATCCATGGCACCGCTGCTTGCTGCCGCTTGAGAGTTAACACCCTCAGCTCCATTCGCCATTGACGGGTTGATACGTTTCCGAGCAAGAGATGCCTCCATTCTCCGTCTATTATCTTCTAAGGAGACGTTCTTTTCCTTGGATTTCTATTTGAAAGATACGAAATTAGCATGCTTCTCTCAAACTTCGTGATTCTGGGACTATACGTACCTTCCACTCCAACAAGAAGCCCGCCAACTTTCCGAAAAACTCGCGGCGGGCATTCTCGTCTGTATTATCTTCACCATAAAATGTCATGATATCTTCATACGTCTTCGATGTCTCATCTAGGAACAGCTGCATTTGTTCTGCTTTCCGCCGCGCATCTTTCATAGACCTTTGCACGACGATGTTTACCCTATCCTGAGGGTGAAATTTTTTGGGGTCACTTAGATTCCCCGCATCCAGACTTGACTGGACATTCTTGATGCTGTCAATGTACCTCTGCGCGTCGGATCGTAGAAGGTCAATGTTTAATTTTTGAATGCTGATCACTCCGCCAATTTCATCCTGGAAATTTTCCCATTCGGGATATTGGTTACGAACAATACGCTCGACAAGGTCTGCAAAAGTAGACTCGTTCTTATCATCTTTGACCATACCAAGTCGTGCCAAGGAGCTGAGCTTGAACCCCGCAGCCTGTTTATTTGTATCATTCATGAAATTGCCAATATCAAGAATCAAGCCAAGGACGTTCATCAAAGAAACGGAATCCCGCAGGGATTCACAAACCTTTGACACTTCCTGAAGCTCGGAAGATATTTGATCGTATTCGTGCTCGAAAGAGAGAGTCATTGCAAGAGCTCGCATCCTGGCTTTCCAATAGTGATGAAGTTCAAAAGCTGTTTGAAGATAAACCTGGTCCTCGCGCGTGAGTTCATTCGGATCTTGCTCCCTTGTAGTAGTGGAAGCATTGGGGCCCGTCCAATCCTTGCTATACGGAGCCATTAATTTAGCTGTATTTTCCGGAATAGAGCACATATCATCCCGTTGCAAGAATTCCATAATGACGCCATTGTTCAAGATGTCCGGGTCACAGTGTATAATCATACGCACAAGTTCATCCCCTGGTACTTGCGAGAACTTAGCCATTGCAATCTGAAATTTATGCATCAACTCCCTGGAAATTATTTGTTTTTTAGTCTTCTTTTTCGAGGTTCCCGAGCCAACAATCTTAGTTTCTTTGGCCATAAACAGCCGCTCAACTTCATCTAATACACCTTTCTTCGCGAGTTCAGTGTATTTTTCTTCTTTTGATGTAGACGTTGGTGCATGAACAGCCCAGACCGTTATCTCTGGAGTGTCTACTTTGTCCCAGTGGAGAGCCTTTAGCTTCTTTTTTGGTCGCATGAAAGAATGCCCAAGGCCAGTCGGTGACATAGCCTGGGTAGGTGATAAATAGTTCCCCTTCCAGGCACCTGGTAACGGTGGTGCACCTGGGGGTGGTGGAGGCATTGGAGCCCCTGGCATAGGTGGAGGAGGTGGAGGCGGCGGCGGTGGTGGTGGTGGTGCTGTAGCACTGCAGAATCCCGGTAATGGAGGAGGAGGTGGGGGAGGCGGGCCTCCTGAGAAGCCTGGAAGCGGCGGCGGTGGTGGTGGTGGCGGAGGGCCATCGCTGAATCCTGGTGATGGCGGTGGAGGAGGGGGCGGCAGGCTATTGAATCCCTCTTCCTTCCCTACAGTTTCCGCTGGGGCGGGTTGAGTAGATTCGGACTTCAGTGTTTCTGCCTCCTCATCTACCCCGTTAATTTTCTGGGCTTTAGTAGCTAGTTCGTTTAACAAGCCAGTTGCTTGCTCTGGATTCATACGAGGACGCTTAATTTCAATTAATCGCGCCTTTTCTTCGATCATCTCTTCATCTTCTTCGACATCTGACAACCGGCCATCCATCGGAGTGTCGGTGTTCGGCGCATTGCCAGCTTGGTTCCTCTTTCGAGAAACTGTCCCAAACGTACTATCCGTAAACCTTTGTCTGGTCTCATCGTCAATGTCATACATGTTATCCATCCTCTCCCGCAGTTCTCGTAAGCGATCTGATGGTCCGCTTTGCTGCCACATTCGTCCTTCAAGTTTAAATTGAGTCTTTGTACGTTCCAGCTGCTTCTCAAGGCGCTCAATAAGTTTTTCGCGGTCCAGTATACCTTGCATTTGTATAGCATCCATTTCTTCAATATCCTTTCGTGAATTTGCTTTGGAGGCGGCAACATCTTGGGCATCTCGAAGCATGAGATACAGTTCTCTGGTCTCAAGTTCATTGCGCTGCAGTTCCTGGGCTCGTATTCGTTGAACCTCTGCCAATTCTGCCTTAAGGCTCTCATTCTGGCGGGTTTGTAAATCGATAATGCCATTTTGTTCATCGATCTGCTTTTGTAATTTCACCACAAGGCCATCGGCGCCTAATTCAACCTGCGCTTTCATCGCATCTCTGTCGGCAATTGCAGCTTCAGCGGCTTGACGAGCTTCAAGAGATTCGTCAAAGGCTCTTCGGGCTTCGGAGTCAGTATGTAGCTTATCCAATAGGCTCTGGACTGTAAAATTGAGACTTTGCTGGAGCTCCATGTCTGGCAATCTCCTATCCATTGCGACATAACTAAGCATTGCATCGACCAATTGAAACATTCGATGTCCATCTTCCGCGGCATTTTCACGTATGAGGAGCATATGCTGCATCGCAGATAAGAAAAAGTCCTGGGAACGGCTACCATGTAGCCTTGACACAATTGCATTCGTGATTTGAACGGGGTCGCTCATATCAGCGACGTCCCCTTCGATGCCATCTTTCACGCTGGCACTCTCTCGCTGGAGAAGATCTTCGTAGTCAATTGCCTCATTTTCACGGTACCGCTCGATTTGCTTGTCGATAGCATCGTATTGAAATCCCTCCATTTTACTCAAGAGTCGTTTAATACCACATGCCGTGAATTGGGCTCTGATATGACAGCGAAGCTGCAAATCATCTTGAGGGGCGTCGATAAACATATTGATCAAGAACATGGTCGAAAGTGCATATTCCATAAGTAAATTCTCCATCCCTATACCGCCGCTTCTGAATTCCTCGCTGGCACCTACAAGACTACCCATTTTTCCTCTTCCATCTATGCTCACTTCGACGATCCGCATCCAAGCATCAAATCGGCCAGTTTCCCCTTGCATACTTTTTACATGGTCCATGGCCTGCAGAACCTTCAGGTGGCCTTGACCATCGGCCCAATGGCACAAAAACGTCAAGATCTCGCTGACCATTTTCCGAGTAGTGAGGCGAGGAGATATCAAAGAGCTTGCCAAGGCGACAATAACTTGCTGATGTGCCAAGGCATCATCAGCACCATACTTGTTGTTCATCAAGGCTTTTAGACATTTGGCAATATCGTACTCGCGGTCTAAATCCTTGTCTCCGGATTGGGACGTCGGAGGAGCAGGCCCTGAAGCTTTCCGTCTATTGATCTTGAGCAAGACACTGGTTAAGGCAATCTGGCCTTGCGCCTCCACGAACATTTTCACCCAACTATATCACAATAATCAATCATTGGGACTCAAAAATTTTACAAAACAAAAATCTGGATAAACCTACCTAATGGGCTGTGTTCGCAGGCTGACGCTCAGGCTTCCAAGTTCTTTGGGAGAGATGTCATCATCCATAACCTTTTTGACGTACCACTCTGGACTTCCTTCCTCGTCAGCACGATCAAGTAAGCCCCTTGGTCCATCCGACGAGCCATAGGTTTGTCTAGAATATTGCCGTCGTTTCTGTTCTCCTTTCCATTGCGTGAGACGATCTTGATGCACCAAGGTCCACTTCTTCGCTGTTGGATATGCTAGCATTTGCGTCTTTGCCTGCTCTGGTAAATTTTGCCATCCTCGTTTAATCATTAATTCGTAAAACATTTGATCGACAACTCTGTCATCTTTTGGCTGTTGAAAAGTGCCATCGGAGGAGAGTTGAAGTGGCGTAGTGTAATTAGGCCAATTATTTTGATAAGGATCGGCATTTCGGTAGCCTGTTGCGCTTGTTCCAGGAGGGTAGCGCTCTGGAAAGTAGCCGGCAGAGAGAAGACGAGAAGAGTTATCTTGAGTCGATGCTCGAGTTGCCGATGACACGGAGGAGTACACACTAGTTTGGTCCAAAGATGAACGAGAGTTGGCAGACGAATCCGGTGTAGAATATGGATAATTGTATTGCTTGCCAGATTTGTCGTAGTGGCTCATGGCGGAATGCGGCGGGGGTCTAGGGCCCGAGAGATGCACCGTGGACGTGCCGTTGTGAAATGAATGGTACTGAGAGTATTCGTAAGGGCTTTTGGTGCTATTCGGTGAAATTTCCTTTCGCGCCGGGAGTTCGGATTTTGGAAGGTAATCGACAGGTATTGGAGACTTAGAGTTTGGAGGAACGCTGTCATATGGTATGGAAGTAATTATCCCCGATGATGAGGAGTCCATATCATTTGGCAAATCCAAGGTATACAGGGAGTCTCGTTTAGAGTGCCTAGAGGAGCGCGATCCCGGTGCGCTGCCCGCAACACTTAACGCGTCCGATGTGCCTTCCCTCGAATCCGCACTTCGATCTTTGTGCAGCTTCCTCCCAAAAAAGGATTTGCTAGCGGACGACTTATTGGATTTGTCCGAAGGAGTTGGAGGGCGAGGCATTTCGAAGAAGTCATGAACTTGAACGCTTGGTATGAATCTCCGGCAACATGGAGTAGGTTGGTGAGGAGCGTTCTAGGCAACGGTGTCGAGCTCGGTAATGCAAACTACCTACAAGTCAGAGCAGCGACTTCACCACTTCTGCCTGCACAGCGGGAGCTAGCCGACGTCCTCATGCGATCGATGCATGAAGAAGAGGTGTTATTCAGCGCCTATTTGGGGCTTGGGATCGTTCGAAGCAGCAGTATTGTAGACCAAAGTTAGGAGAGGGTAGCAGTGCGGCTATAGCAATAACTAGATCAGCGGCCTTCAAGGCAGATAGATAGGACGTTAGGAAGATTGCGAATTCAAAACGATGATATTCAGCTGTCGGCCTCCATCTGAGCAAGCGCGGCGCGGAGCAGCTAAGGGGTGGCTGAAAAGGGCTAAGTGGACGATCACGTGCAATTGACTAGTTACCTTAGTTAGTTAACTTTAGTCTATTTTGTCAACAGTGTTTGTACTGTTTGCAGCGCCAGCGATCACAACACCAATTTAAGTCAATGAACAGGAGTTGGAGAAAAGAGAAAATGAGCACCATGGTCCAG
This sequence comes from Ophidiomyces ophidiicola, assembly GCF_022830035.1. Taxonomy (NCBI): domain Eukaryota; kingdom Fungi; phylum Ascomycota; class Eurotiomycetes; order Onygenales; family Onygenaceae; genus Ophidiomyces; species Ophidiomyces ophidiicola. Next base: position 92,220 of record NW_026054683.1, read on the forward strand.
GACTGATATAACCAATAAATGAAGTCATACTCCTTAGATAGGGATAATCCATTATGACCATAACAATGCGTGCCACTGCTGAATGACTTAGTACAATGTTTGTCGCACACTGTTTCCTATTGATTTCGCACATAAAATTGAGTGGGAGTACAAACGGCTGTGCATGATGGAGCATATTGGTACTCCGTACAGATGGTTTGATGCCCCCTATTGGCTGAAATATAGAGGAATGTTGTTATAATGATCCTCGAGGTAGTTACTTTGTATGGAGTACTTTGTACGTGTTGCTTAGTCAGAGGGGAAGAAAGGCCTTGTCTCACTTGCGCAACTGTTCTCGAATTACTCCTTATCGCTGATGCTCTCATGTTTTCCTTATGGTCGGCCGGCCTAATATAACGATACCATGTCACTAAGTTGATAAGAGCCAGCTACCAGAGGAGTGTTGGTGACGTGGCTCTCAAAGGCTTAGACAGGTGTTTAACACTCTTTTTAACCAAAAGGCTTTGCTCAAAAAACGAGTATAGCTGACTTTTCTTGTCGAGCTATGGGGCCCGCGACGAGTCTTTTTAAGGTATGCTTGCTTTCCATTTTTGCTCCGTAAACGAAAAGTTAACGAAAGAGCTTAGACCCTCCTCATTCCCGCCCTCATATCCTTGGCCCTGTATCTCGTATTGTTCTACGCAGTTGTCCCATTCATTCGAAACTATCGGCAACGATATGCGCAATACCTCCCTCTTCATACCCTAACCATTCACACAGCTTCCCTTCGAGAGCGCGCATCTGACGCTTTGATGCATTTCATGCTCCCCTCCGCCTGGAGGTCAACACAGTTTGCCGAAAGGCAGGACGACTCTGGGAGTCTCTTCGACGAAGAAGAAGGTGAAGGATTAGTAGGCTTTGAAATGGATCCTACCCGGCGAGCTGCCCTGGAAAGACGGAGAGACGATCCTTTGGGTACTGAAGGACGTCTTAGCCGAGAGTTGGAGGAAGGATTCATGGACGACAGCGAAGACGATTCTGGTAATGATAGGCTGAGCCAACACTTACATCAGTAAGCCCGTACTCAATGAAAGAAATATTGCCATATTATCCAGACATTCATTCACTTCCAGACCCTTAAGCCAGCAGCCGGAGTTAGATAGCTGTGTGGATCCTACGACCCCTATGGAATTTGAGGACCCAAAAGCCTGCTGCATATCGAAAAATATTTCCATTGGGCGCATATTTTCGCCAATTTCTGTTTGTCCTTTTTTTTTCTCTCACCCAGAACTTATATACTGGATGCCCAAATGACAGCAGTATGTTTTGAAGACTTCATATTTCTTTCCTTTGAATCACGTCTTGGAATAGACCTAGAACCACTATTCAAGTGGACTAAAAGGAAGCTATATACATCTCAACACAGGTTGTTTTTTTTGACATCCATTCACTTATGCCACAACAGAATACACTCAAAGTTGTATTATCTCATTCACGCCACCATGATATAAAGAATATCTGTGAAAAATTTTACCTATCTCCCATTTGTTTTCAAAGCATTAATCCTTTTCGAGATTTATTTATTCAATTTCATCCGTCCCTACGCTACTACTGGCAGGTACCATAGTCTCGTTTTGACTTGCCAAGCACCTACATATAGGAATGGCTATCATTGATGGGATTGAAGTATTGATCATGCTTTCCAACTTGAATTTTCCATTGCAAGAGCAGGGCCTTCCGATTTCAACCGCCTATGAGGATGATGTAGTTGCTTGGGCTTCCAACAGTACACGCATCTCAAAAGCTGTCATTGCACCTCCGGGGCAGACTTTTGCTATCAATATCCGCTTGAGACCAGAGTTTGATGTCTCAGTTGGAGATGGGCTACATGTTACACTTAAAATCGATCAGGGTGCCATAGTCAATCATTTCTATTCATTTAAATTTACTGAAATGGAGGTGGACCGTGAAGGACTGTTCATCAAAGTAATTGACAATGCTATTATTGGTGCACCAGGGGGGTTTGAAAAAGTTCTCTTCTCCTTTGTGGATCTTCCCCCATGTACGTTGCCTGATGATTTCAGTGAGATGAGTTTTAAACTTACACTCTTTGACAGACCTTCTACTTCTTCCTTGTGGACATGAGGCCCCTGAACATGAATACCCACAGGGCAAGATTTCAGTGACAATAATACGTGTAACACATGTTCTGCAGCCACCACAACAAGCAGCTGTCCCCTCCCCGGAGGTACAAAGTCTGTTCACTGTGTCTCAAGGAGATGCCATGAAGTTAGTGCCCTAGCTTTCTCACATTAATCACCTGTGGTTCATCCGTATCTAATCAATGAAGCAACAGACCCATTCGCCTAGGTGTAGCATATCTACCTCTAGTTCTAGAGCAAACACTTCCTGCTAAGCTAGGGAATGAACGTGTGCGTCATTTTGTATTATGGTATACAGTGACAAGTGAGTTTTCCATCTTAGAAAATACAAATGAATGCTGTTAACTTGATGTACATAGCAAAGCTATTCCAAGGATAAATTTACAAACTTTAGGTAAATGTGTTTCCAAATATCCCAGAAAGCACCAAAGTGTTTGGCGGAAGATTGCCTGGACAAGAATAATGGCTATACTGGGGTCACCCATAACACAAAAATTGTTCACTTGTATCTTTCGATCTCTTGTCAGACATATATCCATAGGTAGCACCATTGAAAACAGTCTTGCCGAGTAGAATCCGGATAGTTTGGTGAAATGAAGGTTTCCTCCTCACTCCATATATGTGGTCTGGCCCCCACAAAATCGCCAAGGCCCTGATAAGTAGCCTTATCAGCAGCACCCCTCGCGCCAAGCTCACCCCCGCACCGCCGCCCCTCTGTGCGGGGATCCGACGCCCGCAGGGTTGCACAACTTGCGTCCCCGCACAGCCATTCTCCTCCTCCCCGAAGCACTGTGACCTCGAGGGACTATGGGCTGTGCGGCCCTCCAACTATAAATACTATGCCCAGCTGCATTCTCACTCCTCCTTCCCCCTTTCATCATCTCTCTCTGTTTGCTCTCCTCTGCTTTCCCTTTGCAACCTTCCCCCCAGTGAGCTCACGAGATACGCGGTTCGCTGCCAGTTGGAGACCTTCTCTCCACAGAATCCTCCAAGCCCCCTCCTTGCCTGAGCTAATCTCGTCCTTCAAGCCAGTTACCCTTATATAAAAACACCCAGGATCTTGTCTAATCATTTCAAGTTCCAAGCTTTCATTACATACAATTATTCAAGATGGTATTTCTCCGCTCTCTTTCTCGAAATCTACCTCGATCCGTGCCCCTCCTCGCCAGTCGAGGGGGTATACGGGCGCCTCCCTCCCCTTTCCCTCTGTCATTGACTACTACCCGGACACTAACCGCGACATCGAATCGACAGGGTAAAGTTCTGATGGTTATGTATGATGTAAGTCCCCTTCCGATTCCCACGAGAACCAATTCTGTATTCTAACGCGACGCTTTAGGGAGGAGAACATGCGAAGCAGCAACCTGGCTTACTGGGAACAACCCAGAATGAACTTGGGTTGAGAAAATGGCTTGAAGACAACGGCCATACTTTGGTGACCACTTGTGACAAGGACGGCGATGGGTCAACCTTTGATCGTGAACTTGTCGATGCTGAAGTCATCATCACTACACCGTGAGTCGTAGCTTGTTCTCTGAAGCTCCAGATCCTGACTATTGTCTGTTGCTCAGATTTCACCCCGGCTATCTTACAGCTGAACGTTTGGCGAAGGCAAAGAAGCTGAAACTTGCAGTGACTGCGGGTGTCGGATCCGACCATGTCGACCTCAATGCCGCCAACAAAACTAATGGCGGCGTTACTGTTGCTGAAGTTACCGGCTGCAATGTCGTTTCTGTCGCCGAACATGTTGTCATGACCATTCTAGTCCTTGTTCGAAACTTCGTTCCGGCCCACGAACAAATCGTAAAAGGCGAGTGGGACGTCGCTGCTGTTGCGAAAAATGAATATGATCTTGAAGGCAAAGTTGTTGGAACCGTTGCTGTTGGCCGTATTGGTGAGCGAGTGCTTCGTCGGTTGAAACCCTTCGATTGTAAGGAGCTCCTGTACTACGACTACCAACCCCTTAGCCCCGAGGCCGAGAAGGAGATCGGATGTCGACGTGTTGAGAATTTGGAAGAAATGCTGGCTCAATGTGATGTTGTTACTATCAATTGCCCTCTTCATGAAAAAACACAGGGACTGTTTAACAAAGAATTGATTTCAAAGATGAAGAAAGGTATTTGAATATCCTCATTCCTGTCTATGATGTTGATGGTGATTTTGATGATATCTAACGTAATTTTCAGGCTCCTGGCTTGTGAATACAGCACGTGGAGCAATAGTCGTCAAGGAGGATGTTGCCGAAGCAGTCAAATCTGGCCATCTCCGCGGATATGGTGGTGATGTCTGGTTCCCACAACCTGCTCCTAAGGATCACCCCCTCCGCTATGCCGAAGGCCCTTGGAGTGGTGGCAACGCCATGGTTCCACACATGTCTGGAACTTCCATCGATGCTCAAATTCGCTATGCCCAGGGTACTAAGGATATCCTTCAGTCTTATTTCTCCGGCAAATTTGATTACAAGAACGAAGACCTTATTGTTCATGCTGGTGACTATGTTACCAAGGCATATGGCCAGCGGAGTCAAATCCGTGATGAGAAGCGGAGCTAAGTAAAGAAACAAACAACCAACTAGTTAGCCAAATATATTCATAACTCAATGATTGGATGAGAATTCGGGACAGAAACATGTAACAAACATAGCTGATCTCAAGAGCGAGGATGCCGTCTATTACTTTAAATTATAACTATGACAACCTATTTGTATTTCTTGTTTTTTGGGATGTTTTTGCAATTGGCCTTGATAGTGCATTTCACGCCTATCATTTCGGCTAATACATCTGTCTCGCATGAGAATAGGCAATGTTTTGTACGATGAATGGCGCACTGTAGAAGTTTGGCCTGCAGCCGGGACAACTTGTAGCCGGTCGTATTGATACCTTCATAACGTGGGTCGGTGATAACTATACATCATCTTGCTTCTGCCGTTAATCAAATCAGAGAAGCGCGATCACAGTGTTGGTATTAGACTGCTGCTATTGAGGGGTAGTACAGCTTCTCGTCGAAAATATGAAGGAAATGGCAATGGTTTCCACGGAGAAAAGAGGTCTTAAGAACACAGCAATATGGAGCCCCGTATGTCTTGCTGCTGCCGAACAAATCTCCTGCATCTAAGGCTACCGATACGTTTCTCTATTGAGCCAAAGGTTTAAAGAAAAAATTTCCGATTCGCCACTTATTCCATGCATCAGAGAGTAATAAAGAGTACTGATCAATTGAGAAAGAATACTCGCTAAGAAACGGCGAATACGCAAGAGCAGTATCATTTCGGGAAGACGGCATCAGTGCGGTAGCTTAGAAGAAAGAAGTGGCGTCATGCAGGGTCCGTGTCTATATTTTGTGAGCCCTATAATAGCTTTTGATCACTCTGAAGTGGGAAACAGTAGCTATTTCCTCCTTGGTCGTATACATGAATTATTGACATTGTTGTGAAGTTTGGGCATGGAAGCCGAGGCTTGCACAGCACGTTGAGGATAGAACTTCCATCACAAGAGTGATTAACATTGAGGTATAATGTCATTGGACGGGCGTTCAAAATTAGCTGGTGTTCCTTGAGAAATGGGGCAACTGCACTGTTAACCAAACAATCTTAGGGTGTAGTCAGCATTTTCTTTTTGAAAACGACCTACTTATGGGAGTACACTGTTTCCTCACATGAAAGAGTGCTGATTTTGGGAGGAGTGTTTCAGCAATTGGGCTCATCCATGGACGGAAAAGTGATAATAGATGGCTCTAGCAGGAAGGGTAGAGTAACAGTGAGGCTATGGCGAAAGTAAAAGGTTGAATGTTGGGCAGGAGCTGTCTCTTGCTATGATGTCCACACAGCCACGCATTTCGCGTCATTAACAAACAAAAGGGCGCGAGGAACGCGTCCCTTACCAGGATGGCCTGCCACGTGATGATCATGAGGTCCCGACTATAAAAGGCGATAACGCCATCCCTTCTTGTCGGTAAGATGAAACTGATGGTGTATCAGTAATGAAGCACCATCAAATGGCTTCCACTGTGATACGACTAGAGTGAGACATGAAGAGGGAGAAGCCCAGAATACAGATACTGATGACCTATTCAGAATTGCCCAGAAAGCACCCATGACCATCGTGCCCGTATTCCTTCAGAACACCTCCGCGAGATCCCTGCAATTTTGTCCCTTGAATTTACCGTTCGTGAACCGCCTCAAGTGCCACTTGGTGGGTGCTTCGTGGTCGATCCTGGGCTATTATTTGTCTTTTATCTACTCCGTGCGCACCATCCGTCCTTGGCCCATAGTACGGGGCTGAAATCATGGCTACGAAGCTGTGGACATTACACATGCGTGTGCCGGCTTTTGGAAACCCTCTTTGTGTCCCTAATTGAACGTTTATTTCTCTTTTTTACTCTCACTGGCACCAATCACATAGAGGCCTGGTGCCCAAAAAACAAAAACGCTACTCGCCCTGGCAGAATCCTGTGTCTGACCAGCCTTGATAGTTACAGCGACGCCACGCAGCAGCGGGAGATCGTCATAAGCTGGTACCCCGTTCCTCAATCCCCCAGTACTACCAGGGGCAAAAGCTCCGATGTCTACATGGATGGGCTCTCCTCGACAGCGTGGAGCCACTCCGTACAAAAATATTTACGCATCTCGGCACGCCACTCCATTGACCCGTTGGCAAAATTCAATGCGTTGTATACTTCATAGCTGTCTAGTACATCTTATACTAGGTAGAACGGAGCTACCTAGTGGCGATGGCAAGTTATAATGCAGAGTGGGTTCTTGCCTAAGCCTTTTTCCGCTGTGAAAGCAAACTATGCCGGAAATGCAAGCCTACTTAAGATTTTGGACCCTTTCAGTGTTCAATTTCCCGATGAAAATGGCTACGCTTCCTCGTTTTCTTTCCATTCTGGGCCATTTTCGCTCTCGTATCAGCATGTTACAGAATACCTAGCGAGTTACCTCTTTTGGGTTAGGATTTCTAATCTGGGCCGTTTATTATGATATTTTGCTCTTAACAGTTTCAGCTTGCATGACTGTCTTACTGGACCACGGATCCGCCTGTTCCAGTACAAGAACCAGGGAGAGTATACTTTGGCCTGTGCCTTTACCCCCGTCATCTCTCTTGGATCTAGTTCTCCAAAGTCTCCTGACTGTCGGTAACCTCCGGGGAAATTTACGTTGTACTCGGTGATAAACGTCACTGGGATGAGCTACTGTATCACAATTTTTAATGTACTTGAACACGCCATGAACCTTGAGCCACCCTTAAGAGCTGGTTGGCATTTCAAATCCTTTGGGTGTGCCAGCATCGCCACTGAAACCACGGCTGCGTGGGCAGCATCAAGCAGATGGAGACCAGAGCAAGTAAATATCCTAGGCTTTAGTTTCTTGCTCTTGAGTTTTCCAGAAACCGTTTTCCCCCTCCCGCCGCCCTCAGCCAATTCCGAACCCTCTCGCTCCTCCTTCTCGCAACGAGAGCCTGCGGCCTTCTCCAGCTCTTTCATTGCAATGAGATGTCTGCCCTACTTTGTGCTATGCGGAGCTCATTAAGATTCTCATCGCCTTTGTTTATCCCCTCATGATTCCGAGTGGTAGAAGGCAATGGAAGACCAAGTTTTCAACGCACTGCAGAAGAGCAACGACGAGGCCGCTGGCAATGCGGCCTTGGTCAAAAACCTATTTCTGAAGTTCAGCATCCAGAGTCGGATTTCGATCGTTGTAATAGCCACGTTTAATGTCTTCGCGTCGATTGTCGTTGTTGGGACTATCTTGTACGACAGCTGGCGCCTTGCTGGCCTGAGAGTACCACGGAGGTATGCATATCCCTAATTTTCGTGGACAATAATACTCAGCAGATACGTGCAGGAGATTGGAATTTCTCACGACAATACCTACCGCCCATGTCTTCTCTAATGCTCTCGCCATTTCCACCATTATCCAAGGCACCGCTTTCATTTCGGTACAGGCTATGGGGCTTCAAGGTGTACGCGCCGCACACTGCCCAGTATATTCTCAAATTACTTGGACCGGTGAGTACTTTTTTCTAGAGCGAGAAAGTCCAACTCGGCTAATGTGTGGTTTAGCTACTTGGGTTGTTGCGTATACGATACTGGTATTCAGCTTCGAAGCCGCATTCCGGAGCATTAGCCCAACTTACTCAACATCTCCTTGTCGAAGTTCTGCTTCAGTCCATTGGCTTATCGTAATTGTTCTCCTGCTTCTTACATGGCTACCGTCCCATTTCAGACCTGTTGTAAGAAGAGTCTGTAATGCCGATTTAACACAATGGATGGCCCCCTGGGCGGACATCGGCACAGCCATTACATCTGCAACTATTCTTTTCTTTCTTCTTAACGCCGCGACCTTGTCGATACGACTTCGGCGACCTGGAAAAATGAGCCTTGAGCAACAGATCGCGACACGGAACCAAATTTACTATCTCGTTGTCAACGCTGTAATATTTGTGGGTTTTCATTCTGCTTTCTTTTAGGGACATACTTACGTTTTCACCCACAGGTATTTACTTTACCGTTTTGGATAGAATTGACAACATTTCGTTCTACGAATGTACCGGCGATGATGATGTCAATTGTCATAAACCTTTTCGGCATTGTCAATGGTGTGTTGTTCCTTCTGCTCCGTGCGAGTGGTCAGAACATCATTACTCGGTCCGCAAATCCGATATGGTTCATGAAGGCTCCAAGAAGATATACTGATTCCACGGAATTCGCTGTTGCCCAACAAATGATTATGCCTGTGGGTCTCGAGCGAAATAATAGTGCGGTGAAGCAAGAAAATTTTATGGCCAAAAGGTTTACACAACGGCTTATGCCAGAGTCACCATTTGGAAAGGAAAAGACATTTTCAGGAGCAATGTTTCCCGATGGTCGTAGCTCCATGGAGCGTCTTACTGAACATGTCCAGAATAGACAAAGTTATTCCACTTCTAACGATTCGTCTCCGGGGACGTCATCCATTTTATCTATGACAGATATTGATGATCAAATTCTTCTTCCTCCTCAGCCATATTTTAGCCATCGACGGCGTTCTTCCGACATAAGTGCGGCTACAGTGCAAATTGGGCTATGCCTGAGTGGCATCCCGGTGCCACTTCCAGCACAACAGACACGAAGTTCTTCGAGGTTAGCAAACCTCCCAATCCATATTCCGAGTCGCCTTCTTCCTTCCCGATTCTCCAGTGTCAGCAACCCGTCGTCTCCAAGGCGGAGAAAGTCTCTGGACTCTCATGCCACCATGCACCCTTTGCAAGTCAATCCCCCTTCGCCCAGCAATCGCCTCCCTGGATCTCCACAATCTATAAAGCAAAACGGCCTTCCCCCTAATCCAAAATTACCACAAACCACCCAAAGAGAACTAGAGGCAAATATAGGATGGCCTCTATCACAGGACACACCTCTTCTACCAAACAAAGCTTATTCCCAAACTCGGTGGATATAACGCTGGTCTGTAATCTATACCATATTCGTTACCAAGAAAGGGAGTCTTATGGACTCCAAGTTATGCCTTCATTTTACCCTTCTTTTAAGATACGACAATGCATTTTAACGGGTTTTTGTTTATACTATACCGACTTATTCCTATACGTTTTTATTTCTTGTACTCTGTGCCCTGGCTTGAAGCCTGTGAGTTCTTTGATATTGGTGTATACTAGCTCTATCTTATGATCTTTCACCTAAAGCTGAATGAACGCTTTCAAAAGTGCAATCCAAATTATCTAGTAAACGTGATCACTGTCTGATGTTTATCTACCAATGTATCCATTTCATACCCTAATCGTACAAGCTAGAAAACAACATTAACAACCTTTCCACCACCTACGACAACAATACGTTTTCTTTTTTCCCAATCATTCTTCTGCGTCAGCCAAATTTTCCCCTTTTCTGTCTTCAGAATGTGTGATAAAATCCACAGCTGCTCTTCTTTTGTCACTCCCTTCTTTAGCTTTGAATCTTCCTGGAAATCCTGGCCGTCGCAGCTTTGCTTTAAATGCGAGATAGATGGCAAGAAATGGGGAATTGTTGTTGTGAACCGTAGTTTTCCGTTCACTTGAACTGCCACTGTCTTGGAGCCACGGTCCCGAAGGAGTCCAAACTGCATGTCTGACAGTAATGGTCTTGGCCATTGTGTTGAAAGTACTGGTTTTGAACCACAATTAACATTTTGGTTTTGAAGACAAGCATGTAGTTCCTGCCAACATTCCGAGGAAAATGCGGGGGCGATAGGGGCTAGTAGTCGTAGGAGAGAAGAGACGGCAATATAGGATATAACTTTTGAGTACACAGGTGTCGAATTGGCGGAAGATGATAGAGATGACAGTGTGTTTGTGAGTTTTATTAGATTAGATACCACGGTGTTGAGAGCATACGGGTTTTGTGCTAGGCATGTCGAGACGGAAACTATGGTGGAGTGTGCAACAAGAAGCACGCCTGCTTCTTCATCAGAAAGTTCGCCCAAAGGTGGCAACTGGGGTGTAAGAAGGTCTTCCTGGCTGAAATCAAGTTCATTTAGGACTGACGACTGTTGCAAGTCAATCACTATTTTCCACACCTTGTTGAACCATCGTTGAATGCCCACAATTTTTGATTCATCCCACTCAAGAACTTCACTGACAGGTGCTGCAAAGAGAATATGCGCCCTTGTGGTATCCGCTCCATATTTGCTAATACACGTGCTGGGATCAACTCCGTTATGTTTGCTTTTCGACATTTTTTCAAATGATATATTTGGTGCGATTCTCGTCCCAGTCAGGACGGGGGAGCCCGGTGTGGAAAGATCAACCTCTGAAGGGCGTAGGAAGCGGCCACTTAAAGGGTCGGAAAATGTTTTCCCATGTACCATACCCTGAGAAAGAAGGTTAAGGAAGGGCTCCGCAGCATCTGGCATGTTCGAATGAACACCGGGTGCCAATCCAGCAGTAGCTAGAAATTTGTATATAAATCTTGAGTAAAGCAAATGTAGAATCGCGTGCTCGATACCGCCGATATAAGTATCCACCGGTCGTGCCAAAGAAGGAGAAAACATCATCTCTTCATTTGATACATCTAAGAATCTTAAGAAGTACCATGACGAATCGACAAATGTGTCCATGGTGTCCGTGTCTCTCTTTGCTTGCTTTTTGCATTTCGGACAAGGCGTATATAACCAATCCTCAGCCGATTCGAGAGGGTTTCCAGTTATCCCTTTCAACCCGGCTCCATTTATTACGGGCAATTTGACTGGTAGCTCGTTGGAAGGGACAGGAACCGCACCGCAGTCACCGCAATGAACAATGGGGATTGGTGCGCCCCAGTAGCGTTGGCGGCTAATTAGCCAGTCTCGCAGCCTCCAGCGCTCAGTAAAATCTGCTGAACCGTTTTTGTCACGAAGACATGAGACAATGCTCTCCCTCGCTTGTTCTGAGGACAGGCCGCTGAATGTTCCACAATGCTTATTAAGTATACCTTCACCTGTAAAAGGCTCGAATTCATGACTACCCGGGTTACGAGGTGGCTGGCTTGAAGAACTTGGATCGATGACTGAAGTGACAGGTGCGTGCTTCATGTTCTCGGTCCAGAATAAAAGGTCCCGAGAGTCGTGCCCAGGAACACCCATGACAGCTCCTTCACCGTAGTCACCTAGGACGTATGGCGCCACAAAAACTGGAAGTTTAACAGAAATATTCGACTCATGTTCAATTGCACGGAGAGGATTGAGGGCTTCCGTGCCAAGTAGGCGATAGCCTGCTTTCGAAGTAGGTGGAAATGAGCTTGCAGAACCAAGGAATGCCTTAAGCTGTAAGTCCGTTTTTGCTAATTTTGTCACCAGGGGGTGATCTGTAGCAAGCGCGATATATTGAACTCCTGGAAGGGTATCTGCTCGTGTAGTATATACCTGAATACTTGTGTCCTCGCAAGGCAGATGTAGTTTGAACGTCAAGCGCGCCCCTTTTGACTTTCCGAGCCAGTGCCTCTGCATCGATAAGATGCGTTCTGGCCAACCGCCGGTAAGATACTCTAGATCGTTGAGTAGGGCTTCCTTGAATGCAGTGATTCGAAGATACCATTGTTTCAATTCACGCTTCTCGACCTTGGCGCCTGATCGCCATGAGCAGCCGTTTGCGTCTACCTATAGTGACTACTATTAGACACCAACGTACCGGCTTACATCGATATTACAGTACCTGCTCGTTTGCTAATACGGTTTTGTCAATAGGATCATAGTTGACTATCCCATTCGCCTGATATGCAAGGCCCTTTTTGTGAAGTAATAAAAATAGACGTTGAGTGTGCTTGTAAAAATCAGGTGAACATGTCGTTAACTCCTGTAGGTCATTTGAGGCGCAGCGCGCGCAAAGGGTTGGAATCAGCACTCTTCTCCCACTCGGACCAGACTTCACCAATGCTCCTTGGGTGGACACAGTATCATACCCTGTCCCAATCAAAATCCGTTCCCAGCGCCTGTAGCTGCTCCTTCATCGCAGCGATATTTTTTCGAGTCCACTCCGCAGGGCTGATACCCCTTTCTATTGCGGCATTCTCGGCTGGCAATCCAAACGCATCCCAGCCCATAGGGTGCAGCACGTCATAGCCTTTCATTCGTTTATATCGAGCCAGCACGTCCGAAATCGTATATACACGGACATGACCCATGTGTAATGCCCCTGACGGATAGGGGAACATGGGGAGCACATATGCTTTGGTTGCACCGCTCGTGGGGCGAGAAGTCTGGGTTTTGGAGCTTGCTGCTGAGTTCCATTTTTCCTTCCATTTTCTGTCTATGGCTAGTAGATCTAGCTTTCGAGCAGAGGTGGACGCAGCGGCGCTAAGGTTCCGCGATAAAAGGGAGTGCGTTACTGGACGAGCCACAAGGTACGCGCGAGACAAGATGCCACCTCTCAGTGTGCAGTGAGGTGGCATTGTAGCTGCGCTGCATCCTCGCGGAATTCAAATGAGAAGTCGCGCCGTCGATTTTCGTCACGAAGTCACGCAGGCATAAAACACGCTTGTCCGCTTTTGGTCTAACTAGTTAGTTATCTACCCGTGACCTTGCCAAGCATTCTAGCCTGCACTTCTACATTAGTTGCCTCATACCCTCAGATGTTATTGCAAAAAGGGAGAGAAGCGGGAGCCACACGCCTTAATAGGTTTTCTTGTGGGCTACGACTCTATGCATTTGGAACCCTTCGAAGGACGAAATTCTACACGTTCATGATGAATTCAGACTTTTCCCCCTTGACGGTCCAAGGCCGACCTTGAGCCCCTTGCCTAGGTATCGCGAGCCAATGTTGTTTTGGTCTGGACGAGTGCCTGTGAAGACAACAAGGCCAAGAAGTCCCGGAGACGCTGGCGCCAGAGATCAGACCTCAATCCTAGCCAGTCAATGCCTCATTCATTTTTTTCTGGCAAAGTCAGGTAACAAAACCACCCGGATCCCGAATGAACTTCTCAAGAGATGTATAGATTGAATAGCCAGATGTAAAAGGGACTAAATTTTAAGCTATGATAGATGTGGAAGCTTTGCAAGGAAGATTTTCAGACTATTATTGTGTTTCGGAGATTTGTCCTATCGGAGACTACGGCACCAATATGAAGTGGAATAAATGGAAAAGGTTTACCCCACCAGATTCCCAGGACATTCTCGATTAGGATGGGTTCCTGAAGATGAAACCAACGAGGAGGAAGGGGAGGACTCCACTGGCCATCAACCTCAAACTAAGCCAAAGTATTAGTCGGGTACATACCTCAGCAAACCGGCTTTATGTTAGTATACATACCTGAAGATATGGAATCTGAAACGTCTGCCGATCGGCGAATGTTTTCCCACAAAGAGAGAATCTTAGAACCCGCGGAGGACGAGGGAAGCTAACAAAATACAATTTCTTCTGTGGGTCTGGGATATCCACCTCGATCTCTATGATCCCACACCGCAAATGTTCAACTCGGAACCTGATGTTCTTTATCGTAGCAAAAGAAATGTAAGTTGCATGTGTGAAGTATGCAAATGGGGCGTGGGATAACGTGAGGCTGGACTCCACAGGAAAACCAGAATCAACCCAAGAATCTTGTGGGGGAACCAGTTTGCCACAGAAATATGGTTCTGCACCAGATCGATTAAGAGAAATAATTGCGCGGCACTTCTGAGTCTGTGATGGGGTTAGCAAAATAGTTGATGAAAGTAGAAAGGAAAAGGGAAACTGATTTACATCTCGAATGATCCGGAGTCTTCGGGTGTCAGCGCATGGGTTCACAGATATTTCAGCTTGGAAGGGGTGGGCGTGGCTATTTAGGATCCATTTTGGCCCAGTAGAGGTCTGTTCAAATGCAACATCTATAACACCCATCCCATCACTTTGGATTGCAAGATAGTTCCTTTTTTCAAGCGTATATTCTTGGATCATTCTTTCATTTCTGGTCGTACCCAGTAGTGCCAATCCTGTGGATGAAAAGAGCATGAATCCCAGCGCTGCCACAATAGCAAGTGGAATACTGTCTCGGGGCATCCATTGCAGCATGTGGAGTATCCAGTTGAGAAAAGCAGACACAACCACCAGGATTATACGCCTTCGAGCACATAGTGGAGGTACCGGGCTAGCCGCATCTGAGAGGTGGCTGATATAGGTTCGACCACCAACAACGACAAAATAGATCCTGATTGTGTTGCTGTTCAGAGCCAACGTCTCCTCTGTGAATCTGTGTTCAGGGACTGCCTTCAGGTCGCTATCATGGATGGGTACTAGCTGTGAAGCCGTCCTCATAACGAATAATAGGCGCCCAATGTCGTGTTCGAGTATCTTGTCTTGGATCTCAAGTGGCAAGCGACTGAGGTGCAGTTTAAGCTTAGTCGATGTGAGGCGGCAAGGAGTTGATGAGTAAAAGGCTCCATGTGCAACTGAAGGCAAGGGAGGCATTAGGGGAAGGAAAGTTGGCTCCACTACATCAATCAGAAGACGGAGTTGCAAGGGTGAAAGTGGGCTAATGAGCTCATAACATCTCTGATGAATGAGAAATGACCGCTGTTGATACCCAAGTGTGGGATATGTTTCACCCTGCCAAAGGTCAAGGTCACCAATTGTAATCACAGAGTTTTCCTTGAGCTGCCAGTCCTTGTGGGAGAAAAGCTTTGCGGTCGCTGGATACACAGGGAGTATATAAAAACAATCCTGTTGTTGTACTTCAACGGAGATCAGGCATATTGGACACTGAACATTGTAAAAGCCCTTCATTCTGAACAAAAAGTGAGTTACTCATAGAACATAGAACAGCATGGATATGAAGCTGTTGGGAGGTGTGGAATGCCAAATTTATTGTCTGCGCTGGAGGACAATCCACACTCAAGTCACACAAGCCAAGCAATACCACTAATCGGTTGCCCGGTGAGTGAGAAAATAGAATAAGCAAACAAGCACACACACACATATAACCAGCAAGATAGTGGGCATCCAGCCTTGTTCAAGGCTTGGGATTTTTTTTATTGATTGACTAGAGGAGGAAATAAATAGGTACTAGCACACCATGTGAGACCAACAAATATTCGGTTGTAGCATCAAGATATCTGACTAATTTATTCAGGAACAGGTAGATCTTGGATGGTCTCAAAAAGGAAAGCCCGGAAAGACTTCTCCTTCTCAACCCTAACAATTTCGCTATCCTCCTCTTTTAGTTCGATAGTACTCATACCAGGCCCGTCCAGCACAGGGTCGACGCGAGGGTCACCTTGCTCAGCCCGATATACTATAGCAAATTCGACTTTCAAAGCCTTGTCTTCTTTAGCAGTGACGGATATGTACCCGCCATCACGTTTCAGAGGCACAAGGGCTTTCTGGTTAAATCGACAAGCAACTTCTCTCTTCATGGCATCATTGGTCTCTCTCGTCGACACTGCCCCATAAGAAATCGGTTTTGCGTCGCGTAGTATGATGAAGTATCGGGCATGTTCGGCGACATCTTCTTGCATCGGTATCGCCCAGGCCAGCTCAGTGTTGTAATCCGTTTCCGACAAAATCTTCAAGATAAACTCATTCATAAAGTTTTGAAGTTGAACTATATTGCCTTGCACTGCACGATCGAACAGCCCAGGCACGTATGAAGTGTAGTCGACGAGCGCCATCTCAAATCCTATTCCAGAGTGAACATAAGTACCTGCTAGAGACCTCACAAGTGCCTTCTGGTACGGATTCTCACCTAACTCCGCAGGAGATATGGAGTAGTGCTAACAGTAGTTTCTTGTTCGGATCTATGCTCCAGGTCAGCCCAATTCAAAGGTGCAGTCGGACCTCCTTACAAGTGAGCAGACGGCTACCGTATAGTCTGGGGAGACGTGGCGACCCAGGTAACTGCTTCAACACAATAGCCACGCTCTCAGAATCATGAGGCACGCAAGGCCTTTTATATTTGGACTTTTCCTCACTGAATTCTTTTGAGTCTCACCTCCCTTGCTGAATTGGAACGCCAAATTGAGAGACTTGCATGAACCCGCGAAGTCTGGACTGTTTCCACTTACTCAGTGCCTCATGACAAGAGGAGCCAGGAGGGTCCGTGCGATAGGCTCTGACCCCGCGATTGTAGCGACTGGGGCGTGTAGCAGTGTCGTATATGCAACACGACTCCCCGAAATGCTGCTGCTAATTCGGTGCCAGGATACCTTTCGGAATGACACGTCACAACCATCCATCACCAACGAGGGGTTACTACTTTCCATATTGACCATCTTCGCGAAAACTTCTCGTTTCCGAGGATACCCTGCCAGAACTTGAAATTCTTGCTAAAACTCATTGGTTCCACTGCGAAGTGGTCTCTTTCCTATCCCTCATTATTCGGGGTAGTGTGTTATTCGCTTCCGTATATAAGTACCACCCGGACCTCCGTTCAAGCCCATCCTTTCCCTTCCTGCAGTACCCAGAGCTCACAAGCAGAGTCCCTGGCTGCGCACTTGTGGCAGTCATCATCTTATGCACAGTCTCATGCTGTCTTCTTTGCTGTTCTGTTGGAAACCACACATCTGAGATAGTAAGGTCAAAGTACAGGTTGCTCAGAAGGCTGTCTGCATTGATTGGCAGCTGAAATCTCATTGTCTCTTGAAGGTCGTTTCCTTGAGTGTGCCACAGATTAACTGGAAGGAGTGTTAGTGATGATCTGCAAAATGGGGTTTGAGCACATGCATTCTTTGTTTCTCGCTTCAGCGTGTAGGGAAAGTCATGGTTCGTCTCATAGCAATAGTAGATTCTCCAGTATTGAACTCTGACAAGGAAGCCGTTTAAAGATACAACATTGTGAATTTCAAGGTACCATCGTAGAAACGTTTCGACAACGTTCAAGTTCAGGTTTACGAGCCAGTGACGTGGGTCAGGTGGATCTAATTCTTGAGCGAACCTGTCAAGGTAAGTAGGCTTCAAGCAGAAAGTAGGTCAGGGGGGATGTACTTAATGAAGTTCTTTTCCATGACTCTCATTGTCTGCTTGCTTGACTCCTTGAGATCTGGCTTTGGTGGGACTCTTTCTCTATTGACCATATCCATCCAGTGTGTACGACTCCTCTGAGCTGGAGCCTTGCGTTTGACAGGACCCATGGTGGTAAAAAGATAAGATGAAGGAGGGCTGATTAATAAGGAGGGGTCAAAGGAGAGGGCATTAGAGAAAGAAAAAAAATCATGGTGTACGCCCAACGGGCGTACGGCACAAACTTATATGCTCTGACCATCGTAGAGATTTGGCCGCAGGCTATTTTTGGTAGAGGTGAGCATTGGGATGAGCTCAGGGAATCGAGAGATTTTGTGTTTGGTGTGATGGACACCAGACTAACAAAAAAACTAAAACGCGACAAAAGGAGTGACGTCCCCCAGTTACTCCGTACTCCATACAACAAATGAACCAATCTGGCCTTGTCAACTCGAAACTCGATGTCATAGGCGCAGGATGCCGTTCTCATCGATGCCTCCGCGGAAGTGGTCTATAATTACACGGCCATTCAATATAGTTTCCTTCACGATTCCTTCCACGTGTTTCGGCTCTACCCGACCATACCAGATCCCTTTCCCTGCCAGGGCGCTTGGTGCTCCTAATGATGAGCCCATAGAAGGCGGAACGTAGATGATTACATTTCCGGCGTACTTGTGCCCTCCTATATGGCTTATTAACTCCACATTCGCATGGCCTGCACCGTCAACCCTATCCGGGTCAACCGAGAAACCACAGTGCCTTAATACTCGACGAAATTCGGCTTGCAGAAGCGAACCCATTATTCCACATCGCCGATCTCTATGTCCGTGGCCGCAGATGAGTATGGTAGGAGAGCTGGTCAGTTTAACAACGTTGGTGAAGGTCGACTGTAGTTCGGGAGCACGTCTCATGCTCTCTTGTTTTTCGGGAGATAATATATCGTGTGCTCGATGGATATCGAGCGGCAATAGGTATGCTCTTACAAAGGTATCTAGGTCGGTCTCGTCAAGAGGTATTTCGGGCAGATACTGAAAGCCGGGGAACAGAAACGCGGAAGCAGTCATCATATCAGAGGTCTGAGGCTTGAATGAGGAATTTGTAATCAAGATATTATTATATGGCTGTACTTCTTGTTAGTTAACACCAGTGACTTCGCGTTAGAGGTAATCATCGCGCCCAGTTGTACTCTGGGTTTGGCTACGCCGACTTACATCGGAGTATTTCCCGCCTCTTCCAAGGAGCTTTTTCAACCTCCTCGCCAGTATTCCCCAGCTCTGGTCCGGACCATCTTCTTCAATCCGGCTTTTCCAGTCGGGCTGCCCTGTTGCAATTAATAGATGCTGGGAATAAGACGCCATTGTTCCGTGGAGATTCTGTTCGTGATCGATATCCAGGCCGGCCGGTGTTTCGGCACACGGACACGTTGGTTCGGGGCATGACGACGTGACGGGAAATTGGGGTGGAATCTTTATGCGCCGCGATGTAGAGTAAACAGCAAAGCCGGGGGTAAATGTAGGCGTAGAAAAACGCGCTCTTCTGATCATCGTGGCCGTGTGGGATCGAGTTGCTTGGGGGCGGGCGCTTGGCCCGCCGCGTGACGGCAAGGAGAATTGGGGCGGAAGCTGTTGCGACAACACGCGAATATATCACAAGAAAGTGCAGTATGGCACTGATTTCAATCGCACCGAACTCCGTACGTGCTCGTTCAATTTAGGGTCTACTAGAATACCCAATTTTAGAGTTTGGGAAGCCAGGGATAACCATCGGCCCTACGGCTACAGGGGGAGTGATAAAATACACGTCAGCGGGGGTAACGCCCTATGGACGTATATCTGTACATATGCCCCGTACCGCTACTTGATTCATACCAAATCACCGAGACTGGGGAAAGAATACCAGGGCTAAAGGAGAATCCGTCCACGGCCAGAGTTGGCGCCAAAACGCAACGGTGCCAACGAGTAAGATCCCATAGTACGCAACGGTCCAAGAGACCCCGAGCTGCTTGTATTCTATTCGTTCCGAAGGCGTTTGCCCGTCTTCCTTGCCTCTTATGACAACCTGAATCGGCATCTCGACCTGCACTCGCCCCCAGAGCCGCGGAAGGCCACAGCAGTTGCAGAAAGCGTGGACAAGGATGGCAGCGTAAAGGGAGCCCGTGCGAAGGTACAAGAAAGTCGCATACCAGCCAAAAATCGTGGTGTAGATGAACTGGAAGACTGTGCGAAAAATTATCGGGCCCAGAGGGGTGTATGCGTGCGTTAATTTGAACTCATAGAAGTGATGGACGTGAGCAATGCCGAAATAGAGAGGGGAGACAAAGACTATGCGCGCGGGGGAAACATTGGCCAGCAAGTGCAGAGTGACAATAATCGAGCGGAAAATCACTTCCTCGGTAATGGGGCCCTGCTCAGCGTATGGGGGTGAGTGGTTTCAAGCGCAAGAGGAGACCGCAGTTGCACACATACAGCCACGTAATTCCGCCATCCAACCCAGTCCCCAAGAGACTCGATCCAGTACGAAAGCCGAACCCAGTTCCTCCATTCTCCCTCCGCAATCCCTCGCTCGAACAACAGGCCCATAAAAAGGAGGGAGGTGAGGAGAAGCGATCGAAGGATGTCAGCGTAGCTGATTGGCCACCAGCCAAGCAGCTGAAGGGCGTCAAGATAGGTGGCACGGGCGGTGGACGCAATCCAAAGAAGTGCGGTAGCACTGCAGATGAAGCACGAGGCCATGACAGCCCGTACGCGATATTTGATCACAGAGGGAGCATCGCGACTCAAGGTGGGAGACGGCCGGCTGGTCGGCGAGAGGTACAGCGGCACGACGTAGAGCAGAGTGCAGAGAACCTAGCAGGCGTCAACAGTGGCCTTGGGGCGCTCGACAGGGAGAGAAGGCGAAGGAGGCCAAAGACGAGTTACTCACGGAGAGCGCAACGGCCGCATGGCTGGAGATCACGGGCGGTTGTTCTGGCCAGTCAGTCAGTCAGTCAGGTATGTAGTTAGCTAACTAGTCAATAAACGGCCACCGGCCACGGGCAGACGACGCACCAGCATTGCTCGAAGCACGGCCAGTCAGGCGCTCGACGAGGCTTCCGGGGCGCATAGCTGCTGTGCCGCCGTGGTCGAGCATGCATGCGCTAGTTAGTTGACTAGTTAGGTGGTTGACGGCGGACCAGAGTTTGCGCTATGCACGGCGCGGAGGGTAGTTAGTTAGAGAGCTGCCGACGGAATCCTACGTGGATTTAAATGGATCCGATTATTATTATTGTTTCTGCTTCCACCGCATCCCCTGGGACAGGGACAAAGCCGGCCGTCCTTCGTGCTGGCTCCCAGCGCGTCCCGGATCCGCCATAGCTAAATCGCTGGTCAGCTAACTAGTTAACTAACTTACTAGTTACCCATGCAGGTACGGAGTACAGACTCTTGACAGCGCGCCTGCAGGCCTGTTGCTGTGTGCGGCCTCGCTGTGCTGCTCGCCCACGGCTATGCTGCATCCCAGCTCCCGCTGCCCCGCCTGCGGTTGTCCGTGAATTAATTTATTGGAATAACTATGCTCTGGGCCGTTCACCCAGCCTCCACCCAGCTGCCACCGGGCCGCCCTGTCCTCCCGCGACACTAGCAGGCTGGTGATGCCCGAGACAGAGACAGAGCCAGCGCAATGCCCACGGCTGCGACAGTTGTCGGACAGGCCTGCATATATACATCCATCCATCCATCCATCCTGATACGCCGCTCTGCCTACCTTGCTGTCGGCTTTCGCTCTCTGCACCGGCATACCCACCGTCCTGCGCGGTGGAGTCTGCAATATCGAGTCTGTCCTTCCCGCTTCCTTCGTTTGGGGGGCCGTTATTGCAGGTGGTAACAGGGTATTATTATTGTCTGCCCACGGAAGAAGTCTTCACGACCGGACTTCATATGCAACTAGCTAATAATGGGGCCTCGCGAACAGCGAGTTTCCATGGCTGGCCCTCTTACCTCGCTGCCTCCCCTGTGCACGGCACACTCAGCCGGCGTCCGCTACGGAGTCCAGGCGGCGAATTTGTGGAGCGGCAACTTGATGAAAGATCAGCACCTCCACACTACTGGCCACTTATCTACTACTAGTTACAGACACAGGACGCGGCACGGCAGTTCCGGCGCGGGCACGCAATAACGACGACGTTTCCGCCCTCGAAGCCCGGCAACTTGCAAACACGCCCGAGCCCTTGTATGCTGGACCGATCGAAGCCAGCGAACACCCAGGAAAGGGACCGGGCCCACGCCTCCGATTATACTTTAGCATGTTGTCCAAAGTAGCTGGACTCTTACGTCGCCATCGGTGACTTCCGCTTGTCTGACTCTGCCCTTGAAAACTTCTTGTTGGGGCTGCTTCTCTCCAGTGTCGATGTTCCTTCTTTTAGGACAGCATGCGTTGAGTACTGCAAACCTTCCGCTGTATTAGTTTAAAGCATGGACAGAAAACTTCAGATCAGCAACACATACGAGGCTATCATTAAGCAGTCCAAGCTCTTCGTCATTGTCATAGTGCTCGTGACCATTGCCAGTGTTGTTTTCCTGTCCGCCGCATTTATACGATGGAAGTATGGCCGAATAAAAGAGCTGGAGTGCGGGTTTATGCTGGCAGCCTTCCTGTTTTACCTCATCTACGAGTCCATTTACCTGGCAATAGTCCCCCTGATATACCATCTTAACGCTATCCGCGCCGGCGTCCACAAGCCATATCCAACCATGCCCGAAGACATCGAAAGGTTCATAATCTACATGTATTCGGCTTCTACGGTGTTCTGGTTCTTACTTTGGTCTGTCAAGTTTGCACTACTTGTGCTCTATCGCCGCATGATGATCGGATTGCCACTTCAACTGAAGTTCTGGATGGCCATTTTGATTTTTACAATTATCACATTCGTCTTCTCCTTCATTGCTACGCTCACATCTTGTGGAGGCGTGGCCAATATCAAAAAGAACCTAAAATGTTCGTCCGTTTCCTACCCAATAGATTTTGCCAGTGCTGTTCACTTATACATATGGGTCTAGTTTTCTGCTCAAGACCGTCTGACGCTCTTACTCGGGACCTAAGCATGTACGGTTCCTTTGCGTGTGACGTTGTTACGAATGTACTAAGTGAGTGACAATTTATATATCGTTAATCCCCTGTATTAACAATGTAGTTATGATCCTTCCTTTACGCCTTATATGGGGACTGCAGATGTCCCTGAAGCGAAAGCTTGCAGTTGCCGCCATGATCTCCATTGGAATTCTCTGCATAATCGCTTCCGTAGTACGAGTGATCGAGATCACTGAGAAGAAAAAAGCCACAACTCCCAACTCTTTATGGTTGATTCTCTGGGGTTCGATAGAAGCGACGACGGGTGAGTTTCCCGGCAGCATCCCCCCAGCCAAACTCATAATCCTCCCACTAGGGTTTAAATATTCACTCTTGGGTAGCAATCTGCGTTGGCGCCTTTCCTTCGTTTCGTTTTGTGCGCAAGACATCACATTCCACCCATGCGGACTACGTGAGCAGCAAGAGCGCGTGGGCAAACAGCCGAAATTTCCATTCAATCCAGATGCAGCCCTACGACTGTAGTAATGATGGCCGACATGTAGCGACAGTCTACGGCGGTGCTCAGCCATCCCCGTCATCTCAGGATAATCTGACACCCGAGGATGGAGTTATAATCACTACTCAACACCAGGTATGCTTCTAGTGTGCGATTTGCTGTGAGGTAAAGATACAGATATAGCTAACATCCTTGTCGCCTAAGATCCACATCGAACCGGCGATCTCACCGCAAAAACAACATCAGCTCGGAATTCCCTAAGCTTTTCGCTCCCATTTCCTTTTTCTTTTTTCTAGTTCATCGGCCGGGAAACTTGAATGTGTACTCCGGACGGAGTGTGTATGTATATGTAGCTTATTTTCAGCTTCCCAGCCCTGCGAATCGCATGTTTGTGAGTATTTTTGTGCAAGATAAGCACTTTGGTTGTCCTACAGGGAAGTGGGATTGCCGCGTACAAATGCGACCGACAGCAGGACTTGCAGAGGAAGCCGAAGGATCAAATTTTCTCCCCTGATTGCTGGGCATGTGTGCCCAAGCGTGAGCAACAGGAACATGGATGCGGAAGAACTTAATAAATACTAGAAAACACAACTGATTTGTTCATCAACGTCGGGATAGTTACCTTGGTTTAACTAACTAGCTAGTCGCCGGCCATCAAATAATGATGGAGAACGAGAACAACAACAACTGTCAACGGAACTGGCTACAGACGGATACGGAGCAACCAACTGACCATGCATGCCCAGCCAATTCACTGGTTCTCATGCTGGCTTGCGCGGCATGCCCTTGCATAGTTAGGTAGTTAGTCAGTTTGTGAACTAACGACCTCAGTACTCCGTACGGCCCGTCGATCCACATCTCATCGCCCAGGACTGTCAAACCTGTTGCTGCTGATGCTGCTGCTGCGTTCTCGCATGCCCGGCTTCCTTTGCCGCGAGAAGCGATCGGCGAGTAGTTATGGCGAGGTGCCCTCTTAGCGGGGAATCATAATGAGGCTTTTTCGACCCGAATTCCGCTCAACAAAGCCATAGGGTTTGACCTGCAGTGCCTCCAGGCGCCACGCGACGAATTCCGCCCGGATGATGGTTTGCTGGATGAAGGGCGGGTCCCCCTGTGGGACGCCAGGAATTTTCTGAAGGCACCACAGCCTGGCGAGCGTCCATCGCTTTGCCTGACTGGCCGACCGTTGTATCGCACCCCCGGTTTGCGATCACGGATTAGTTACTCCATACGCTAACTCAGAATACTAGCCGCATGGCATCGGAGCCGTTGCTAGAATCCCTTCCCCGAGTCTTGCCATAGCCGGCCGCCGAAGCAATCATAATAATGCCTCGCTCTCTGACTTGTGCCCCGAAGCTTCGGTAAACGGAGGGTCCCTATATAACAGTCCGTCCCCCCCATGTCGGCTGCCGATGCCTGCACTGCGCTTGCGGAACTCTTAAGAAGGGTGGTGGTATTCCAGTGAGATCACAGATGTTGCTGTCCAGGACTTTGTTAGTATGGCTGCTGCCTACAGCTGTTGTGACGGCTGCGCCTAGTACCGGGTCTCAGGGCTACGTCCCTCGCACGCTCGACGACTCGATCAAGGCGCTGGGCCTGGAAAATGTGGTGAAGCAGTTTCTGTCTCCCAAGCAGAAGAGGCAGAACCCAACCAGGGCCTGTACTGCCGTGGTATGTATATACACATCTACTGGGCAATTTTAGCGTCGGGGTTTTCTAATCTGAAACCACAGTGCAATGCTCTCCGGTTTTCCATGCCATCTGATGTATACTTCCCTGGCTCTTCCCCGTATAGTGATAGCAAGAACAGCTATTGGGCGCAACAGCAGTCATCTGTGTCTCCTGCTTGCTTTCTAGCAGCAAAGAACACCCATTCAGTAGCCGTCGCGCTTATTCTATCACAAGTAGCACGCTGTCCCTTTGCCCTTCGTTCTGGAGGCCATTCAGATGTTCCTGGTGCCTCCAACAGTATTCAGGGGGTTTCAATTGATCTCCGGGCCTTCAATAAGATCTCCCTATCAGCTGACAAGAAGGTTGCCACCATTGGGACTGGTGCTAAGTGGGCTGAAGTCTTCCAACAGCTTGACCCTCACCAGGTGACAGTAGCTGGAGGCCGTTCTTCTGGTGTCGGCGTTGGAGGTCTGACACTTGGCGGTATGTTTTAATCTAGGCTTGCTGAGAGAGTGTTTGTATCTGACTAGCTTAAATAGGCGGTGTCTCTTATATCTCCGGTTATTCAGGACTTGCGTGCGACTCAGTGTTGAAATTTAAGGTCAGCCATGACGGCCAACGCCTGCTGGCTGCGAAGATTGTGTGCACTGACAAGCAGTTAGGTAATGATGGCAGATGGTCAAATTTTGGAAGTAGATCAGCACTCCCATCCGTATCTTTATTTTGCACTGCGAGGTGGTGGGAATAACTTTGGGGTCGTCCTCCAATTCGAATTCGAAACCTACCCGGTTGGTCAGGTGTGGGGTGGGTTTCGTGTGTATCCCGTCGAAACCACCAAAGATGCTATCAATCGTGGACTTACCTCATACAACGAAAACCCACCGGATAGAGATTTCTCTATTATCAACGGCGTCCTGGCCCATAATGGTAGCTTCCTCGCCACGCTGATCATGAGTAACGCGAAGCCCCAAACCCCCTCTGCCCTTGAATTGAATTTCAAGGACCTTCTCAAATTCAAACCATTGCGGGATACAACTCGTATCACGACCATCCGAAACCTGACACTTGAGGTAGGCCAAAGTACGCCGTCGGGCTTCCGCCAGCAATTTACAACAGCAACATACAGGAACAGTGCAGAGTTGCAAAACTATATGGTGGACATCTTCATGGAGGAGGTCAAAACCATTCAAGGGAGCATTTCTCAGCCTGAAGGCTTCCTTCCAGCAGTTGCTTTCCAGCCTGTCCCAAAAACAGTAAGCTCCCAGTTTCAGAAACGTGGTGGCAATGCACTTGGTCTCAGCTCAAGTGATGGGCCTCTCATTGGTATGTGTTTCAACTCCATAATCTCTATCGCTTGGAGTTTATCAGCTGCTGACTCGATGAATAGTGGTCAACATTTGCTTCCAGTGGGCCTCAGCTGCGGATGACAAACCGGTTCTGTCGGCAATTAGACGGCTCTTGGATCGCACCGGAGAATGGGCATCAACAAGGGGACTCTTGCATCACTTTGAGTATATGAATTATGCGGCGCCGTATCAGAAGCCCATAACCAGCTATGGTGCAGAGAATGTAAGAAAATTGCGACGAGCGCAGACAATGTATGACCCACGGAAGGTTTTTGAAGAATTGCAGCCTGGCGGCTTCAAGCTCAGCATGTAGGGCAGTCTTTTTTTGAGTTTTCCTAGGAGTTGGAGGAAGGGCCGCAGAAGAGCACCGTCGTTTGGCTTATATACAATGGTGCGCCTCGACGCTTTTTACATAGGTCCGTGAGACAAGATCCATCTAGAATTAATCTCAGGGATGACGGGTACCAGACTCTGGGGTTCTAGCCGTAGATTAATGACGCGCACATGGGAGATTCCACTCGTATAAACAGGCAGTCCCTGGGGAGGCCGAGAGGCGCCAGCGCCTGTTTTGGAATGGGGTGGGCGCGTAGGATTGCGATGGCCGGGATGTGCTGGTGGCGGGCGGGCTACCGGCCGGCCAGCACCACGGGTCGGGCGGGTGCTCGTTTGATGAAGCCGACCGTTTACCAGAGAAAGCGCGCCAGCAATGCATAAATAAAGAGATCGCCGCGCGCTCTGCGCCTGCAGCCGTCGCCTGCCTTCTCGCAGGGCTGATTTCTTTGCTTTCCTATGCTCTTCTGCTGCGTCAAAACAACGCCGGAACTACGATCCTCCGCGCCGGCCGCCCACATCTCCCACGTGATCTGCCGCCTCGTTTCAGGTGCCGCGCTAGGCCCAGGGCGGCTAGCGCAACGGCGCTGCTCGCCTCGCAACGTCGTTTCCTCTCGACTTCCTCGACTTCTCCCTCCACGGCCTCTCGTCTTCTCTCGCCCGCTCGTTGTTCTGCGTGTTTTTTGCGTTCTGTTTTGTTCTTGTCACTCTTTTATATGGCCCATGTGCCAGTCATGCCCCTAATTGCCTTTTGCCTTTTGTTTTGATCGCCCTTCGTTCTTTACCGCCGACTTAAAACACTTGTCTGCAGTCCCTCGTTTCAACCCCCCGACCACTGATGAATATAGCATCAAGACCCTCCCTAACGATAATCTG
>NW_026054684.1:0-119303 GCF_022830035.1 Ophidiomyces ophidiicola
TACTCATTCACCAAAACCTTATATATAACTATATACTTATATATTTATATATATTTATATAGTTATCAGTAAGTATATTCTACTAACTAAGCTTTTGTTGTATGAGCTTCTACTGCACATTGACTTGGTCACAATAACAGAGTAGCTTAATGAACTGTCTCATGTTTTTTTAGCAATGAGAACTGTAAGATGGCAGCCTATAAGATAGATGCTAAAGAACAATGTACCAAGTCTACAGTGTAAGAAAGAGAACTAAGTTGCACTTATTCCATTAAAGTAGTATTGCTATATGTGCAGTAAGAGAAGAACTCATCACTGATCTTCTGTGAGAGAAGATCAGTGTGGCTTTAAGTACTAGTGAGATTAGAACTATGCTAACTAATAAGATACTAGCTCTTAGGACAGATCTAGTCTACAGTGGACATGACAATGAAACTTTTCTTCATATTTTGAAATGAGATTGAGGCTAATTTTCAAATTTTGAAAAGAAATTGAGATCAACTTAATTGAAATTAACATTCAGTCTTGTTTCATTAAGATTTCAAAGAGATCTCAATGATCAGTCTAATCATAATTATTGTTATCATTCTTGTTCTTCTTCTTCTCACTATCAGTGACAATGTCAGTGGCATTAATGGTGGTCAAATGACTGATCTTCAATCTCACTGAGTCAGTCAGTTTTATCTGACTGAGTTCTGGTGGACTATCATCTTCACCATCAACATTATTGACTGGTGGTGGAAACTTAATTTGTTCTAAATGATTTCATTAGATGTAAAGTACTATGTCTTTCTAATCATTAATGAAAAGTTCATTCAGCTCATCTCTGAGTGCTAGAAACAATGACTGAAGATTATTCACATCTAACTTAAATTGATGACACTGACATTCTATGATGCTAGAATGAAATCCAAAGAACACTCTACAACTATGAAAGAACTTTGCATTAGATGAAAAATGATATCTTCAACATCAAATTATGCACTAATGTGACTGATTATGTCTACTCTAGCTTGAAAGAAGTTTCTATACTCAATGATAAATTGATCAATAAAGCAGTCATTGAGAAGATGTTGTTCTTCTTCAACTTTCTCTATCATGATTAACAACAGTATCTAGAGTCTCTAAATATATTTTCACTGATCTTTGTAAGAAATTGTCTGTAACAGATTTTATGTTTTCACTGTGCTAGTGAGATCATGTGATAAGTCACAGTCTCACAGAGTTTACAAACCTTCAATGACTAATAGCATGACCATCTAATTCTAATTTCTAAGCATGGAGAAGGTTTTACATATTCTCCTTTGAATGATGAAATGAATGTAAGATGACTGCAGTTCAAGATCTTCAAGAAGAGAGATACTGTAAGAGTTTATTGTTATGAACTATTTACAGTATTCTGACTAATTCAGAAATTTTTTCTGTAAATTAGAGCTTTGACAACTCTGTTAGTTTTATATGTAAAGATCACAAAAGTTCACAGAGTGTTCATTCATATTCACACTTCAGTATCACTTTTTTATTAAGTATTGAAAGTTATCAATTTAAGAATCATTAATTTATATTTTTGTCTGCACCAAAGCCCTAAAATAAACAATGGCCAATCAGTCTTGATCCAACAAGTCCGCTAGCTCGCGTTCCTCTTCCTCCGTCAAGAGGTCATATGAACGTTCAGCAGTTCGAGTAAGAGCGTCATTAGGTATATCCATTTTTGCACGAAGCAGATCTTGTGGATGTATAGACCATTGTCGAATTGTACCATCAATGCTGATACTAACTATTTTCAGCCCAAGTAATAGCAAACCAGTAACCTCTTCAAAGTGGCCAGAATACGTGTGGTGTAGAGTACCAGTCTTTATACCCAAGATAAGAACTCATGAATTAATATAGAATAGAGGCAGTTCACTTACTGCCCGATCCCATACCCTAACTTCCTCGTCTCGGCATGCAGTGATCACCCAACCTCCAGCTTCATGGACTACAACGTCTTTCACAAAATCGGGATGCTCTAAAGTAAGACTTGCGGTCCAGGCACTGGATTTTGTGAGACACTTTGCGGTGTTATCTGCGGATGCAGTCCATAAATCTCCATCGTCATCAAAAAATAACTTGTAAATGCTTGTCTGATGCTCGAGGATCGGGTCAAAAACAGTTAAGTCCTTGGAATCGGGTCGTATCGCAAACCCCAATATCGCCCGATCACTGCCAGCACTGAAGATGCAAACAGAGCGGCTATCATGTGTAATAGGATCGATAGCAAGGCTTTGAATTCCGCGGGAATGACATTGGAGCACATGAAGTTGTGCGCCGTTGGGTAAATCCCAGATAATTATCTTCGCATCAGCTCCGCCAGATACTAGGAGGGTCATGTCATTGAATTCGGAACAAAGCACTGCTTTCACAAAATCAACATGCCCGACGTAATTACGCCCAGGGTTGCGTGTTTTTACATGCCAGCTCCAGATGGTCTTGTCCCAGCATCCCGCAAACACAGTCGTCCCATCAGTAGAGAAACAAAGACTTGTTAAGGGAGCAGAGGGTCCCTTGTATATAGCTGTCGTTTCACCACCCTAGAATCTTGGTTACTAGATCAATTCAGTGAGCAATATGGAGCACTAGGTATTTTCTCTCACCCACTTCAAGGGCAACAGCTCTCAAGACTCCAGAACTCTCGGCAACGAATACCGAGCTAGCCTTAAATGGATCGGCAGCAATAGCTAAAATCTTTCCAGGTAGTTTTATAGGATTCCCATTTTTATTGCCAGATTTCTTTTCTTTACGGCAACTTTCCTTAATTGAGGTTCTAGAGTCAACTATGTCAGGGGCCTGGTACGTTTAGGACTGAAGGACAGGGGAGAGCAGACGTCGTCTGGAAAAAGTCGTCACGATACGGAGACTGCATTGTCCTTCAAATACTGAAATTGGTATCTCGCCGATTGGTAGTAGTATACGGAGCACAAATTAATTTATGAGGCATCAGGGTAGGTCAGTATACCTGTACCAAGCAAAGGAGCTTAACCAGAAACAGGTTAGTCCCTTTTTAGCCTAGCTACCTAGGTAGTTACCTCCCACCTAAAATAGTTGCATTGCCTTTTTTAGTACTTAGCATTCGAAACAGCCCTCTCTTTTCCCTCGAGGAATCTTCTTTACTACTATACCAAATAGCATAGCCTTCTATTTACCAATCATTCATTGCGCATGAACACGCAAATCCCCTTAGCCATGGATATGAACCATTTCATTGGGTGAGTTAGATAGATGTGGTCGTCCAACTTAATACCTACAGCAACCCGCTAACATTCAATTGTAGGCGTCGTTTCAATTTAATCTCAAAGAGCGATATTCGGTTTGACTCCATAAAGTCTCAATAACAACCCTCAATACATCTAATGAGTACTATAGTTATGTTGGTACTTTGCATGAGATAAATCCTGAAGCATCAACTATCGCCCTCGAAAACGTTGTTTCACATGGTACAGAGGGTCGCCGTGGGGATCTATCAGAAGAAATTGCGCCATCTACCAGTGTCTATGAATATATTGTGTTTCGCGGAAGCGACGTAAAGGATATCAACTTCGCGGATGAGCAGAAAGGCAATGAGCAAACCGAGCCACCACAAATGCCAAATGACCCTGCTATTCTTGGAGTAAGTATTAATGGATATATCCGACGGTTATAGCCCATTTTTCCTCGTATTCTCAGCCCATAACAGTGCAACTACTGCCCATAACCCCCTCTGGCTTATTTCAAAACGTGGTATCTTTACATCTGCCAACACCGTGAAAACGTGCTAAGGAACGTTTCATAGACATCTTCACGCCCTGGGCCTCCACAAAGTGGTGGTCGCGAGCCAATAAACCGATTTTCCCACCAACCTCGGCAAGCACCTCCTGGGTTCACACAGCCACCTTTCCCGGGCTATTACCACCCATATGGCCAGCGATTTGGCCCTTCTGGATTTCCAGCGGGCCCCGGGTTTTCAAATGTGCCGTATAATACTTCTCAAGGGTGGTACCCCCCTCCTAATCAGAACCTCACTCAGCAACCACCACAATTTCCTCCCCCGCAGATGACAGTTGCGACCTCTCAGCTTCAGCAGGAAACACAGCCGCCCCAAGTTGCTCAATCAGGACCGATATCCCACGAATTACCGAAAACTACCTCTGAGCTTCCGGTTGGAGAAAAGCCAGTTAACAACGCCCCGAGGACGCCTGAGGCACCAATTTCTGGGCCTGGAATGACGAACCTGAAACCCAATAAAGCTCCTGAGCAGGCCGTAAAGAAACCTCAGTCCGTACCACACCCACCTAGCCTCAATACAGCCTCGCATCAATCAGCCACCGCGAGCAGTGCTGTCGCTATTCCAAAATCGATGGCGCCACCACCTAGTGGACTCAAAGTGGAACGTGTTGTGCCAGCGATACCAATTTCAACAACTGCAGTGACAAGACCCCCTGTCCCTTTAGCAGGCAAATCCCCCGTTTCCGCAGGGACCTCCCAGAACAGCCGTACTACACCAAGCACTATGCAAGAGGCTACGAGGGCCGCCACAGCTGCTGTTGCCGCTGCAATGGCAAAATTGCCACAACCATCATCCGGCGAAAACAGACTTCAAGCTGCCGAAGCTGCCGTTGAATCGGTGACCAAAAAGGTCAGCGACATGAAACCCTTCGACAATGAACGCCCTATTCACGGTGGGCAGCAATATTCTCGTGGAGGACGAGGCTATCGGGGTGCTTACCATCCGCCACATCCCAAAAAAATCGAAGTTCCAACGGTCGATTTCGATTTTGAGACAGCAAACGCCAAGTTTAACAAGCAGGATGTTGCCAAAGAAGCGATTGCGTCCGGATCTCCCCTTAAAGACTTTGATGGTAACGGTACAAATGATATCAGTTCGACCAATCGCCAAAATGATACTGCCACGTCCAGTACTTCTAGCCTTATGACAAGCATTGCCTATAACAAATCCTCGTCCTTCTTTGATAACCTCTCTAGTGAAGCTCGTGATAGGGAGGATGGCATTCGCCGTGGGCGCCGAGGCGAAGAAGAAAAGAAGAATATGGAAACATTCGGTCAAGGAAGTGTTGATGGAGGCTATCGTGGTGGGTATAGGGGTCGCGGAAGGGGTAGAGGCTATCGTGGTCGAGGACCATATGGTCGTGGCTACGGAGGCCGTGGCCGAGGACATATCCGCGGGGAACGTGATAGCCCTAATACCAGTGGTATCCCTACCCAAACACTATAACTCAACGTCGTTTTTGTCCTACTTTAGCTTTACTCGATCATATTCTTTCCATGGAATTTTCATCTCCACTGTCAACTTATATGATCGATCAAATTCTTTACTTTTCTTTGTCAATTGAACCAGACTTTCTAAACTTCTCATACAGACTCATAGTTCGCATGTAAATTTTGTAGCGTTTTCTCTCTAGTTACTTATGTGTCAGTGCGTTCTGTCTTGGGGCTGTCCCCTTTTTCAGCATTCACTCTGAGTCTGAATTCTTTTGTAGGCTTGTTCTCCTTTACTAGATTCCTTTCACAGGTCAAAATTTATGTACATGCAAGCGACAGAGCAAAGTCATCTACAAAATATTAGAATCAGACTATTCTGTTCTTTGGGCAGCTTCTCAAACTGTCAGCCAGAGGCCTGCCAAATCTAGGCTAGGCACAGAGATTAGACCATTCTCTTCATTTCTTTATATAATGTAGATCCAAATCTTTTTGTCACATATGTATGATCAGAGCTTCACTCCGATTAACTCTTTTTGTCTTACTTAAATTAATTGCTTATTTATATAAAATAGTCTAGATGTAGGGTGGCAGCCTATAAGATTATAAGATAG
Source organism: Ophidiomyces ophidiicola (assembly GCF_022830035.1). Taxonomy (NCBI): domain Eukaryota; kingdom Fungi; phylum Ascomycota; class Eurotiomycetes; order Onygenales; family Onygenaceae; genus Ophidiomyces; species Ophidiomyces ophidiicola. Next base: position 5,847 of record NW_026054684.1, read on the forward strand.
ATGTCATGCCCACTGTAGGCTAGGCCTGCCCTAAGAGCTAGTACCTTAATAGTTAGCATAGCCCTAACCTCACTAGTACCTACACACGTCTGAGGGGATGAGGTAAGCTGCATACAGTGTAAAGCTCAGATGAAATCAAAAAGAGGCTCTCTTTTCAGGCAAATACAATAGTGTATTGTAATAATGGTGTATTTGTGTTGAAAAATTACAACTAGCTAACCCCTGAGGATCAAAACTTTTGGCGCCGACCTCCGTACATCAAAAGAACTTCTGGATTAGTCAGAGCATCATAAGTAGTCTGTGAAGGTGGGCTCTTTTACAACTCTGTAGTTACCAAAGTACTCTCAATGATAATTTACTCCTTTTAAGTCATAATGGTAAAAAACGAAGCTAAAGACTATTCTGCTTCCAGTATGCCTACTGACAACAAAAATTTTGCAAAGTTGCTTGATATGACCCCATTACCAGTTTTCTCTGACTCATCGCTTGCAAACCTCGCCGAACAAATCAACGGCAAGTTAGCAGCTCCTAAGTCACAGCGGATTCATCTGGAGGTTGGCCCTAAATCTAATAAGCAAAGCGACGCCATCGCTCCGAAAGCTGAATGTGCGGCTAAGATCCGCAAAAAGCGAGACCGCAGCGGACAGGTGATTACCCACCAGCGAAGGCCTACTCCCAAGCAAAAGAACGCCCAATGTAGCAATGTTCTGAGGCAAGAAATATATGCCGTAGGCGGGACTAAAGAAGATTACGATTTACTTGCTTGTGTTGAATCTGATTCGGAAATGGAGGACGCATTGGGCGAGGGCTGTGACGACTCAGAAGCTCTTCGCCGAAATATCGCCATAATCTTGAAAGGAGGAGTAATCAATTCAAGCCCAGGAAGTGGAAATTCTATGCCTACGATGCGAAAAGTTACCCATGGAAAAAACGTGCCGGGCGTACCCAAAGAGCACCATCTAGGTAAGACAGAAATAACGAACTGCAAACAGAACCCAAAAAGAGCCAATTCCATAGATATGGTACGTTAACATTCCAGCAATAATTGTCTTGCCTGGTGTTCATATTTTTTTTTTTTAATTAGGTATTCGCTCCCCAGCCGAACTGGCACTCGAATTTTCTTCCTGAACTTCACGTAGATGTTGACTGTGTTGATATACCGCATCATGTCTTGATTCGAATTCGTGAATACTCCCGATCTTTATTAGAGACGGAAAACAAAGCTTACGCCGCTTACCGGGAATCGGGTTCATCGTCCACCTACAAATTTTACTCCACTATTGTAACCTCTGGGACGCTGATTGACAAAGTATCAGCGTTGACTTTGGAATTTCAAAACTCTCCTTTACACAATATCAAAGCATTAGAACAATTGATTGGGTTGGCCAAAAAACGCAGTCGAGCGCAATGTATCGAGGTACTGCGATCTTTAAAGGATCTATTCGCTCAAGGAGGTGTCCTCCCAAATGACCGAAAGCTTAAGTTTTTTATACATCAGCGAGCCTTAGGCGCAGCTTTATCTGGTAATAGTAACTGGACCGCTACGGACCCTCTTCCCCGAGGATTAAAGAAGAGTCATCTCATTTACTGGTCTTTTGAAGATTTTTTGAAAGAAAAATATTTTGAAATTTTGAAAATTCTAGAAATTTGGTGTGGTGACAAGATCGAGTTTTCACGATCAAGGGCTGTCAGTTATGTTTATGAATTGCTGAAAGAAAAGCCTGAGCAAGAATCAAATCTCCTTCGCCTCCTTGTTAATAAGCTTGGTGATCCAAGTAAAAAGATCGCATCTCGTGCCTCATATCTTCTTCTTCAGCTCCAGCAGGCACATCCTGTAATGAAAGAAGTAGTTATTTCCGGCATCGAATCCGAATTATTATTCCGGCAAGGACAATGCCAACATGCAAAATATTATGCTGTCATTACCCTCAATCAAACTGTTTTAAGCGTCAACGAAGAGAAGGTCGCCGAAAAACTTCTGGATATGTACTTCGGTTTATTTGTCTGGATACTGAAATTTGAAAAGGTAGTGAGCGACAATGAGGTTGACGAAGGCAATAAAACAGCCCAAAAACAGAAAGGCAAACCCCGTCGAAACATCGCTAAAAATTTAGAAGTCGAGTTGAGTGAAAAGTTGATTTCAGCCATTCTAACCGGTGTCAATCGAGCATATCCATTTACCAAATCCAGCAGCGAAAGGTAATACACATCAGCCCGGAAACCTTACTTGTAAGGCTAATACTTGATATAGGCTTTCACGACATATCAACACGCTTTTCAATGTTACTCATTCGTCGAATTTCAACACTAGCATTCAAGCTCTCATGCTTATTCATCAATTGTTGTGTTCTCATGCCGTGTGTACGGACAGGTTTTATCGTACCTTGTACGAATCGCTGCTAGATCCGCGCATTATAACATCCTCCAAGCAATCATTATATCTGAACCTTCTCTACAAAACACTGAGCTCGGATAGGAATTTGAGGCGAATTAAAGCGTTTGTAAAGCGTTTGGTTCAAATCCTTACCCTACAATATCCATCATTTATCTGTGGCGTGTTTTATTTAATCCGGGAATTGGAAACAGTTTTTCCTGGCTTAAGCACTTCAATAGATCTTCCAGAGAACCACGAAGATGATATCCAGGAGCTTTTTAGAGACGTCCCAGAACAAGACACAAGTGGCAGTGGAAAAGAGACACCTCCCCGCGTTACACAAAAGGCAAGCCTTTACGATGCCCGCAAAAGAGACCCTAATGAAAGTAACGCTGAAAAAAGTTGCCTCTGGGAACTGGTAAGCCTCCTAGTGGAAAATATAGATGGTTCGGAGTCTAACAGAATTTACCGTAGCTCCCATATCTGTCACATTTCCATCCTTCTGTTTCTGTTGGTGCAACACAGCTTCTGCAACATCAGAAAATGGAAGGAAAACTTGACCTCACTATTCATACACTCTCGCACTTTTTGGATCGTTTTGTGTATCGTAGCCCACGGGCTTCAACGGGGTTACGCGGATCATCGATCATGCAGCCTCTTGCTAGTTGTGACACCAGACGCCTTTTGATCACTTCTAGCGATACATCCAAAGTCCGAGATCCGGTCAACAATGAAACTTTCTGGACTAGGAAAGCTGAAGATGTGGCTGCTGAGGATGTTTTCTTCCATGCCTACTTCAATCGCTTGGCAGCTGATAAATCAAAATGGAAGGTTAAGAAGCCTACAAAAGAAAATCCCAGTCTTGATGATAGTGATACCGAATCAGAGGTTTTCCGAGCCCTCATTGAAACCAGCGCTGATTTGGAATGCGATAAAATAGGAGTTATTGACCTTAATCTAGAAGATTTAGGAACTACCACAGACTCAGAAAGCGAGGATATTCAAAGTCACCCGGCAAATGAGGGTGTCACACTCGAAAAGGGAAGTTCTGAGGAAGAACTGGAAGGCGGGCATCAGGCGGACGATCCATTTAAGGCGCCTGAGGAAGTCGGATTGTTTGATATAGACGTTTCCGACGAGGATGCTTTCTGCGACAGCGACCAGGACATTCCGTCTGACATCAGCATCGGAATTCGCAACAAACAGAATGATGAGGTGACCAGAGAGTTGACAAGAGGAAAGAAAAAACGAAAACTTAAGCACCTGCCCACGTTTGCGTCTGTAGAAGATTACGCTGTACTGTTGGAGCAGGAGGTTGACGGAGATGGCTACCCTTGAACTACCCTGTATGTCGCCTAGATGTCATTTACCACCATACCCCCCGATTCTATGTACTCCACACAGAGCACAACTCCGTATTTAGCTAGTTAAAAAAAGGTAGCAAAGTTTCGGAAATACATGTCTATCTTGGCTTCAGAGTGCTTTTTTACCAATAGCACGTTGCATCTGGGAAAAGATAAAACTGAAATAAAAATACAGTGTCACGTATAGTTATCACCGACCCGCGTTATGAAGTTATAACTTGCCAAGCCCTGATAACCTGGTTATCACGGCGCCTCCCCTAACAAACCCATTCAGTATAACTCGGTTATCAGCCAGCTTGGCGGCATGAGTTAGAGTTGGTGTTATATGGGGCCCCCGTACAGTGATTGGCAGGCTGTAGAATTACTATGCCAAAACAGTACACGCGCAGGCAGGCTGGTAGCTTAGTAATTAGAGAGCTTAGTAATTACACAGCTGATTACACACCGCGCAGGCTGGTTACTAAGCTCCGGCGCGCGTAATGCCAAGACTTCTTTTCAAATGCACTAGTCTACATTGGCTCTAGTATGATTATTGGACCCATTAAAGTTAATAGGTAACAAGGGCGCCATGCGTGAAAGTTTCCGATTTTCATGGTACGTACTTACCTTTCTAGAACCTACGTCGAACGGGTATCTCTTCGTATCCTGGTTGCCCACCACAAAATTGCATATTCTAACATAACTGTACAGCAAGTATTGGAAGTACTTACCGGTTACACATCACCGACCAAGAGCGCTTGATATTAGAAAGGCTGCGTCCCAGTATGTTTTCCTCGTCGAATTCAGAGGCTTTAATGACGCGCTTTGCCACTCTTCATTAAGAACCACATGGAATGAAGAGTCCAAAGCCTGTTAGAGCAAACTAGTTTATGTCATCAGAAAGCAAGCTCCTACATTCCTGGAAGCCGCAACGGTTGTAGACATTCCTGCAGTGCCCTGTGACCCTGTTTCCCAGCATGTCACATCCCAGATGCACGATAGCCTCCCGCCTTGGAAAACGCCGCCGTAGCTCATCGTTCAATGTCGATACCCTGTTTCTCCGACCTTCTCTCTAGTAACCCCAGACGATAATTGGCACAAATATCATAAACAATTATATGTCACAGATCACCAACAACAACGTTGCTTACTCTTCTAGCCGCTCGAAAGACCCTCTAAATAAATAATATGGCAAACAAGTTAAACCAAGTGACGACAAGTTTCCCACAACATACCACCTTGAATGACGAACAGCGTCGAAAGGTAGGATCTATAGATATAGACATGGAGGATATCGAAAATGGCAATGCACCACACTGGAGTGTATTCTCTGCCCGTTATGTCGAAGCAGATTCTGAATCCGACATGACTGTCAACTATCAAGTGGAGTTAGAGGCGGGGAATTCTATCAAATACCGGACGTGCTCCTGGGGAAAGGTAAGTAAGTGGAAATGAGAAAGGCAAGAAGCCCAAATCGCTGACTGCTCTGTTGCCTAGACAGCAGTACTCCTCTTTTCTGAGTATATCTGCTTAGCAATTGTATCATTTCCTCACTCTTATTCCGTGCTAGGATTGGCGCCTGGGTTAATTTTGACTGTTGTTGTTGCGGCGCTCGTTCTGTACACGTCTTTGATAATATGGTGAGCCGTCAAAAATTAGTCCGTTGTCTGAGCAAGCCATTGACAAACCAGGCAATATTGCCTTCGTCATCCCAATATTCGAGATGTTTGCGATCTCGGCCAGCGGATATTCTGGAATTCCAAGGCTGCCTGGTATCTCACTGCAGTCATGTTCCTCCTGAACAATACTTTCATTCAGGTACTTTGCTCAAAATAAGGAGCTTTTAGTCCGTTTCTGACTTCAATCTTCAGGGGCTGCACTGTCTAGTTGGCGCTCAGTACCTGAATATTATGTCAGATCATGCTTGCTGTACTATAATTTTTGCCGCCATTACTGCGTTTACGTCGTTCTTATGGTCACTCCCGAGGACGTTCGAATCGCTCGCAAAGCTGGGCGGTCTCTCTGCATTTTTCACGTTTATCTCGGTGTTATTATTGACCATAATCGCAGTAAAGCAACCTCACCCGGCAAAATACAACCCTGACCCTAACCATATCAGCCCTGAAGGTAAAAAAGTAGGAGGGGATCCCATAATCCTAGCATTCCCAGCCAAAGGAACATCATTCGTTGCGAGAATGGGAGCTTTCTTGAATATCAGCTATACGTTTATCGGCCAAATCACGCTACCCAGTTTTATTGCTGAGATGAAACATCCAAAAGACTTTTACAAGTCGCTATGGGCTGTCTCCATTGCTGAAGTCATTGTTTTCAGTATTGTGGGCGCCGTGGTCTACTCATACACAGGAAATCAGTATGTCACATCGCCAGCATTTGCATCTATCAGTAGTGATGCTGCAAAGAAAATTATGTTCTCCTTTATGGTACCGACTTTAATCTTCCTGGGAGTTCTATATGCGTCTGTTTCAGCAAAATTCATTTTCTTTCGTATTTTTGAAGGCACAAGTCATAAAGGCACTCACACCTTTGTCGGATGGTTTTCATGGAGTGGTATTATAGCAGCTACTTGGGTATTTGCCTTCATAATCGCGGAGCTTATTCCGTTTTTTTCCGATCTTCTCTCCATTATGAGCTCCTTATTCGACTCCTTTTTCGGTTTTATTTTTTGGGGTGTTGCATATATGCAAATACAAGCGGCAGACGAAGCGAAAAGACCAAAGACAGCCCGAAGTGTTAGAGGATGGATTGCTTACATATTTAGTTGGATTCTGATTGGAATAGGGCTATTCTTCCTGGGGCCTGGTACTTATGTGAGTATTGCATTCCGCAAGTTCAGTAGACACAGTGAGCTATGCTTACTCTTTAATAGGCATCTATCCAGAGTGTTCTCCTTAACTATAAACAAGGGAGGACTGGAGGCCCATTCAGTTGTGCGGATAATAGTGTGTGATTTAAAATGAGTAACCAGGTCCAATTTCCCTATGCAAGAGCATGAATAGTCATTATAGATTAGTTTTTCCATTGGGTTTGAAAGGGCATGAATTTTGGGAATGGTCTGAATGCTTTTATCTTAGGCTCGTGTCCACTTGATATTAACTAGTTGGGGGTTTCAGGCTTTCAGCAACTGATTTTTGAACGAACAACAATCCACTTTTCTGTACTCCTAGCTGTATGGAGCGGCTAGGCTGACCATTGGGATCCCAAAGGTTAATCCCAATTGAGTTGATCCCAATCCCTTCTCAAAATTTGAAAATTAGTCTCAATTCCATCCCAAAATATGAATAAAAGTTCCATTCTCTTCTCAGTTTCAAATTTTCTATGTTATGTCCCATCTCTAGATTTTTCTATTTCTAAAACAACTTTAATTTTTTTTCAAACTTTATTTTGAAAGTGTATTTTTACATCAAAATATGACAAAATAGAAAAATTGGCACATTAAGTCAAAATACATATATATATATATGTATATGATTTTGATACTAAAAATAGTATAAAATAAGATTGTATTTTAAGTTTAGAGAAATTGAGAATCTCTATCTTTAATTAAATAATTTCAATCTCTTTAAATTAAGTCTCATTTTCATCTCAGTACTTGAAACTCAAGTTCCAGTTTCATCTCAGTTTGAACTATTAAGTTTCAGTCCCATCTCAATTTTCCATTAATGCATTAGAGATGGGATCTCAGTTGGGAAATCTCTGTTTCTGTGGTCAGTCTACTAGAAACATTTTGTGCAATCTGATTCTTTTATGTAATCTTATAGATACATAATGTGTCTCTGTAAATCTCTAAGTTATAACTTCTAAATTGTTACAGATTCTCTTCTCTTTACAAAACTTAATTTTCAAAAGTTTATATTATCTAGAAATTTTTCAATAAAAAATCTTTTGAATCTGTTGGTGCAACACAACTTCTGCAACATCAGAAAATGGAAAGAAAACTTGTATAGTTTATACTCATAAACTACAGTCTATTCAAGATCTACTTATATATAGTCATTTATACTCTATTAAGTTGAAGCTAGCATTAATTACAATGTATATTGTCAGATTTCTGCTTTTTGATTCTCTTCTACTTTCTTTTTTAAGTTTTTTGATCATATGAATTAATTAATTTGTAGAATTCAGTCTTATATAATCATGAAGTCACAACTCAGAAATTTATGAAGACACATCATGAACTTATAACATTATATAGAAGAATTAGATGACACTAAACTCTTTTTAAAACTTAATAATAATCTTGTAAACAATTTAGATATAGTTATTGTAAGACTTCATGCTGCAGCCATCTTACATTCATTTCATCATTTAAAAGAGATTTATAAAATCTTCTTAATGCTGAAATAATCATACTCCATGTCATCTGAGACTTATAAATTCTGTGACTGATTACATAATCTCACTAGCATAGCTGAAGTTCTGAACACAAAAAATCTGCCACAGATGCTTCTGTATAAAGATCAGTGGCAACTGTGAGAATCAGTAGATTGCAGATAACATGGCAATAACTTACAGTCTTTGTAAATGAGATTAGGTTGAGTGAGAGATGGTTATGAAGAGATCTAAGCATGAGAGAGAGAGAGATAACTTATATTGCTACAACAGTATCTAGAGTCTCTAGATATGTTGCTACTGATTTTTGTAAAGAAGTGTCTGTGGCAGATTTTGTGTGTTCAGCTTTGCTAGTAAAATTATGTAATCAGTTATGAGATTTATGAACTTCAGATGCCATGAAGCATGATCATCTAAGTATTAAAAAGATTTTACAAATCTTTTTTAGATGATGAAATGAATGTAAGAAGACTGCAACACAGAGTCTTACAGATTTCTCTCTCTTCACAAGTTTTGATCTTCAAGATGTTGATGTGATCAAGATCACAGTGAGAGTGACAGCTCCACTGTGATTGTAATAATTTTTTACAAAATCTCTTTTTGGTGTGAAGAATGTAAGAAAACTACAACATAAAGTCTTAATTCAATCTCAGTTTCTAGATGTAGATGTGACAGTAAGATCACAGCAAAAGTGACAGCTTCTCTGTGATCATAATGTAGTTACTGTAGTGACTGTCATTTTTCATGATTCACTTAGTGATACTCAGCAATCTCTTGAATATAAATATCTCTTTCTTGATCTTCTCTCTCTCTCTCTTTCTTTTTTCTTTTCAACAACATTTTTCTTTATTTTGGTAAGAGTTTCAGACAGGCATTCTCTTTGATAATTATGAATCTTGAGAGACTTCATAAATGGCTTTTCTCAGTGCTAATACATTATGCAGAGAGATAATTTCACTGTGTATCTCTTCTGTTCAAAACAAAATTTCAAAACATGAGCAACAATGGCTCAGCAAGTTTGAAGATAAAACTTCAATCAGTTATCATTTAAGATTCTCTTCAGAGACAATGAGAGAGATGTCTTTAAAATCTTCTGCTTCATCTAAAGTGAAGTTCTCAGCCACTGTCATTTCTTCAGAAAATCAAAGTGAAGAGGTATCATTGCCATCAGTTTCTGTTTATGCAACAGAAAGTTATGTCTCTAAAGACTTTAAGATTTCTTTTCAGACATCATAGTTCAGTCAGTCAAATTCTGATTATGATGATGTGTGAGGATCAGATGGTTGCAGATAATGTTACAATGACTTACAGTCTTTGTAAATGAGATTAGATTAAGTGAGAGGTGGTTACAAAGTGATCTAAGCATGAGAGAGAGAGAGATAACTTATATTGCTACAACAGTATCTAGAGTCTCTAGATATGTTGTCACTGATCTTCATAAAGAAGTGTCTGTGGCAGATTTTGTGTGTTTAGCTTTGCTAATGAAATCATGTAATCAGTTATGAAATTTACAAACTTCAAATGACATGAAGCATGATCATCTAAGCATCAAGAAGATTTTATGAATTTCTTTTAGATGATGAAATAAATGTAAGAAGACTGCAGCACAGAGTCTTACAGATTTTCCACTCTTCACAAGTCTTGATTCTCAAGATGTTGATGTGATCAAGATCACAATAAGAGTGACAGCTTCACTGTGATTGTAACAACTTCTTACAAAATCTCTTTTCAGTGTGATGAATGTAAGAAGACTGCAACACAGAGCTCTAATTCAATCTCAGTTTCTAGATGTAGATGTGACAGTAAGATCACAGCAAGAGTGACAGCTTCTCTGTGATAGGCTGACTGTTGGGGTCCCTTTGGGATCCCAAAGAGACAAGACTGAATGTTAATCCCAATTGAGTTGATCCCAATCCCTTCCCAAAATTTGAAAATTGGTCCCAATTCCATCCCAAAATATGAAAACAAGTCCCATTCCCTTCCCAGTTTCAAATTTTCTATATTATGTCCCATCCCTGAATTTCCCTATCCCTGAAACAACTTTAATTTTTTTTCAAACTTTATTTTGAAAGTGTATTTTTACACCAAAATATGACAAAATAGAAAAATTGGCACATCAAGTCAAAATGCATATATACATTTGTATATGATTTTGGTACTAAAAATAGTATAAAATAAGATTTTATTTTAAGTTTAGGGAAATTGGGGATCCCTATCCCTAATTAAATAATCTCAGTTTCTTTAAATTAAGTCCCATTCCCATCTCAGTACTTGAAACTCAAGTCCCAGTCCCATCTCAGTTTGAACTACCAATTCCCAGTCCCATCTCAATTTTCCATTAGTGCATTAGGGACAGAATCCCAGTTGGGAAATCCCTGTCCCTGTGGTCAGCCTACTCTGTGATCATAATGTAGTTGCTGTAGTGACTGTCATTCTTCATGATCCATTTAGTAATACTTAACAATCTCTTGAATATAAATATCTCTTTCTTGATCTTCCCTCTCTCTCTTCTTCTTTTTTCTTTTCAACAACATTCTTCTTTATTTTAATAAGAGTTTCTGACAAGCATTCTCTTCTTGATGATTATGAATCTTAAGAGACTTCATAAATGGCTTTTCTCAGTGCTAACACATTATGCAGAGAGATATTCAAAAACAAAATGTCAAAATGTGAGCAACAATGGCTAAGCAAGTTTGAAGATAAAATCTCAATCAGTTGCCATTCAAGACTCTCTTCAGAGACAATGAGAGAGATGTCTTCAGAATCTTCTGCTTCATCTGAAGCAGAGTTTTCAATCACTGCTGTTTCTCAAGAAAATTAAAGTGGAGAGACATCATTGTCATCAGTCTTCATTTATGCAACAGAGAGTTATGTCTCTGAAGACTTTGAGATCTCTTCTCAGACATCACAGTTCAGTCAGTCTGATTTCAATTATGATGATGTAAGTGATATTCTTCCATTTCTTCTTCTCTTAATGCTTCATAATTGCTTTTATGAAGTCTGAAATATTTTTTATGAAGTGTTTTCTCACTTCATAATTTTCTTTTCTGTGTGCATGACTGATGGCATATTCAGAGCACTAATATTTAAGCTTAATGGAAACACTTAATGATGTCTACTGTGCCTAGTAACAATTCTTTTTTGACTACTAGTTCCATTGTCTTGATTGATCAGATCTTGAGAGAGAATGATCATTCATCTTTCAGATCTAAAATTCTTGTTGATAATGTGTCATCTCATTTTTCTCAGTCTGATTTATTTCTACTGCATTCTTGTTCTCAGTCTGTGCTCTTTTCTATGCTGCATTCATTCTCAAGCATTGATTCTGTCTTCAATGCACCCAAGATATGTTGAGTTGCTTTGTAACATGACTTATGTGGCAGTTTCTGCTTCATAAATTCATTTATGAAGTGATATTGAGAGTCTCAGCTAATGCTTTTCTTTCTCTAGAAGTTGATCTCATCAACTTCTTCTCTGTCTGCTGTATCTGCTTCTGCTTCTGCTTCTGCTCCCCCAGCCCCTGTTCTGACTGTTAACTTGCCAGCCAGAACATCAGTTACTATGAATCATCTTTCACTCTTAATTTCAGATCAGAATTCATCTGATTGTGAGAGATGACTTCTTGCTTTTCTCTCTCTTTGATCTGCAACTCTTACTGATTCAACAGACTCTGTTCATCTAAGAAATAGAGCTCAGCTCTGGAAAGAAGTTCTGATTATCATAACAGACAATTATTCTCAGTAGTTATGTACAGCATGTCAGAGTAACTTAAATTCTTCATTGAGACAGTGTGTCATAAGTTCTCTTGATAGAAACAGATGTAATAACTGTGTCTATCAGACACACAAAACTTATTCTTTCAATTCTTAGAATTGTCTTCTTGTTTTCTTTCTTTTATTATGGTGGACTTTAATCACTAATAGACTAGTTTTCTTCTTTTCTTGCAGACTTCAGTCATTAATAGTCTAGTTCTTTCTTTATTTCTAGAGTAAATTCACCACTTCTGCTTCATGAATCACTTCTTGACAGTTGTAAATGCTTTTACAGACTGAGTCTTCTTCTAAAGCAATTCACTACTCAGATCACTGCTCTTCTGCTTCATGAATCATTCTCTAACTGCTTCATAAATGTCTTGACAAATCTAACAAGATCTCTCTAAGTGTACATTCTCAGAATACAGTATAGACTGAACTTATCTGAATGTTTTCTATAAAACTCAAACAGCTTCTTATCTAGATGTCTTACATTCTTTGAAGACTTTTAAGTTCTTTTCTCATATCTCTGTCACTGCACAAGATATTCAATTGCTCAGTTATTCTTATGAAAGTCAACAATCTTCTGTATCTGATACTCTTCCTTCACAAAGAATGTCTCATGAATTGAGTGGTGTGATTGACTATTCACTCTCTTCTGTTTCTTATGTTTAATTAGAAGAGACACATGAAATACATTGTGTACTTTCAGCTCTGATGATAGTTTCAATCAATAGATTTGGAGTCTCAATTTTTTCATAATTCAGTATGATTCATGCTGAAGAACATCTAACTTCTTGCTAGAATGTACTGTTCTAATGTTATGAAGATCTAATCACATCTGATCATCTTTGTAAAATGATACTGCAGTATGTTTCTTGTTATAGTAGCTTTTTTGATAGATTTATGTCTTCATAAGACTCTTCTGAACTGTCTTATGCAGCTCTCTCAACTGATCTGTCAGTTTACAAAACTCAGTTGTGACTGGTGCTGATATTTCTGCTTTCAGAAAATTCATTCATGAATGACTTGCTGTTAAAAGCTCAAAGAAACTCTTTTCTGTTGAGAATTGTCTAGAGTTGTTGTAAGCAAACTTTGCATGAGACAATTTTTCAATTCAGTCATCTTGTTCATAATTGATGAAGCTTTGTAAGTACTGTTCAAGAGTACTGTTCAGTCTTTCAGTCTGATCATCTGTTTAAGAATGAAATGCCATGCTCATTCTTCTATTAACTTTGGGAAGATATAATAGATCTTCTCAGAACTCACTTCTGAATATTGACTTATAATTAGAGACTATGCTTGAGAGAAGTTCATGTAATTTGACTAGCTCATGTATAATTAATTCAGTAAGTTGTTCAGATGTCAGCTTCTTTCTGACTGAAACAAAGTGAGACATCTTTGTAAATCAGTTCACAATGATCAGAATACAGTTGAATTTCACTTTCTCAAAATTCTGACTTAATGAGAGATCCATAATCACATCCATCACAATGTGTTTTCAAGACTTTTCAGAAATTGACAAAGAAGACATCTTTTCTTGTGGTTTCATTCAGATCTGTCTGAATTTCAAGCAAACATCACAGACATCAAAGCATTCTTTCACAAACTTCTTCATTCTTGATCAATAGAATCTGCATGCTAGCAGTTCATAAGTTCTTTCACTTGCAAAGTGACTCATCAGAGATAAATCATGATGTGTTTTAATCAATTCAATTCACAGAGCTTCATTTGTGAATATATAAAGATGCTCTTTCATAAAGAGACAGTCTTTCTTCTCTGTTCAGTTCACAAACTTAATTGAATCTAACTGAAGACTCTTTCTAATCTCTATTGTGTGATCATCATCAGCAAGCATCTCAGATAACATTGTCATTAGATTCAGAAATGCAGTCTCTTGTGAGTCTGTTTCATTCAGAGCATTACTAAGAATGAGCTGCTTGACATCTTGTAACTCATTCTTGAATTTTTGAATATCATGAGTATCATTCAGAAGCAGCTTCACATAAGTCTGCTCTGATTTATAACATGTCTTTCTGTCAACAGAGTGTGCATTTTTGTTAGATAAGACATGTTTTAAGTCTTTCTTCTCAGCTCACTGATCAGAACAGATCAGTATGAAATGAAGCTGTTCAGCTGCTTCATGCTCTTGAATATTCTCATATTTCAATGCTTCAGCATAGTCTGATCTTTGTGAAGAATCATCTGCAGAATTCTTTGATTCTTTCACATAATCAATCTTAAATCAGAAAGCTGACAACTTCTGAGTCCATCACACTTGTCATCTTGACAACTCTTGCATGGTTTCAAAATGTCTGAAACTGTCATGATTAGTCTGAACAGATATGAATTGAATTGACTTCCTTAGTCAGCATCTTCATTGACAGAATGACTCAACTATGATCAGTAATTCTTGATCATGAATACTATAGTTGTATTCAGCTGAAATCATCTTTCTTGAATAAAATCTCACTGATCTTCACATGTCATCATTCTGTAGCTAGAAGAGAATTCCACACACAGCAAATTCAGATGCATCTGTTTTCAGCTTGATTTTCTTCTTTGAATTAAAGTGATATATCATCACTTGCTTTGTAAATGTCTTCTTTAAGTCATAGAAGAATTTATGAGTCTCTTCTGTAAGAAAGCTGAATGAACTGTTCACTTCTTCACTTCTTCTTCTTTTCTTTCTGAATTGCTTCTTTCCTGACTTCTCACCCTTTAACATGCTAGTGAAATCAAGTGTGAGCTTGGAGAACTTGAAAATGAACTATCAGTAGAAATTAGCAAATTTCAGAAAGACTTAAATATCTCAACAATTCTTGAGCTCTGATCAAGAAATGATCATGTTCATCTGAGCTTTTTTCATTGAGACATCTTCTGACAATATCACATATCTCAGAAAGTCTATCTCTGTAACACTGAATCAGCACTTAAATCTTTTGCAATAAAGTTCAGTCTCTTTCAGTGTCTTGAGCACTTTACAAACATGTTCAGTGTGTTCTTTCTCATTCTCAGAATACACCACAACATCATTCAGATACATCATCACAAAGACATCTAAGTACTCTCTCAGTGTCTTATTAATGTATGACTGAAATGCTGCTGATGTATTTATAAGTTCAAATGAAATCATCTAATATTTAAACATTTTTAGTGAAGTTCAAAAGACTGTTTTTCATTCATCTTTCTTTTTTATTTATAAACAATGATACACATTCTTCACATTCAGCTGAGTATAGATCTTAGCTTTCTCAATTCAATTCAGAATGTCTTCAATCAGTGAGAGTGGATATTGATTCTTTACTGTCTTTGAATTTAAGTTCAGATAATTCACACACATTCATAACCCTCCATTTTTCTTCTTTGCAAACAGAATGAGTGACCCAGCTGATGATCTGAAGAATCTGATAAATTCACTTGACAAGACAGAGTTGACATACTCTCATAAAGCCTCTGTCTCTGTTTCTGAAAGTCAATAAATGAGATCAAACTTTGACACTGTCTCTGACAACAACTCAATGTCTAGATCATTCTTTCAGCAAGAGAGCAAAAAAACATCTTTTGCATCACTGAATGCATCAATCAAATCTTTGTAACTGTCTGATATCTGCAGATTCACATCCATGATGATAACTTGTTCACTTTTACAAACTCTCATTACATAGAAGAGTTTACCACCATCAACAAGTTCATTTAAAGAAACTGACTTGATTTTTGTCATAGGATCTAATCCACTCTGTTTATGAAACTGAAGTGACAGATTTCCAAATGAAACAACAGAATCATAACAGTGTAGTTAGAAGAGATCTAACATCATGTCTTCAGATATATTAGCAATCAATGCTTGCTCATTAAACATCTGTCAATTATTCATAGTATCTTGTGTCTCAAAGAAAATGTTCATAATTTCTTCAAATACTAACTTAAAATGATTCTTTTCTGCAGTCTTCATCTTAACATTCATCTTACAAATCTTCAGACTCAGTCTTACTGCAAGCTTCAGACTTATGATCAGAAAGAAATATAGTGAGTCTGTCACAGCAGTTCACTTAACTTCTTTTTCTATCTCAGAGTTACAAACTCTGGCAGACAATGTGATTGAGAAAACAGCTTGTAGTTCAGACAACTTTAATTACTTAATATTTATTCTATCTACAGACTGCTTCTTAAACTTCTATTTCTTCTTTCACTTGGTGCACTTATCTGCATAGTGATCAGTTTTGCTACAATTGTAGCAAGCATTCTTATCTGATTTTTCTTCTCACTTTGAATTCATAAACTGAAAATTGAAGATTCTCTGATGTTGATTTTCTCTCTGTCACAATGAAATTCAGATCTTGTTTCCATAACCCTGATCTTGTGATCCATGGACTTGATTTGAATAGAATGGTGTTCCACCACAGTTGATATTTGTCTCTGAGATGAATTGTGACTTTGGATTGAGAGTGAAACTCTTGACACTAGATCATAATCACATTGCAACTGTCTGAATCTCATTCAGTTTCTCTGAAAGATTCTTCTATTCATCCAGCTTGTTGTGCATAGATTTGTTGTATTGCCATAGAAAAAGATGTTTGATGAACTTATCCACACTCTGTGTCTCTTCACTTACTTGTTGCAAATGTTGTTGAAGTTGTTGCAATCAGTTAAAGTCTGATTCATCATCTCTTTTACAAAGATGGAAAAGATTTCTTCAGATCAATCAGATTCAGTTTTCAGAATCATCTAGTTGTAGAAGTAGAAATTGTTTAAGTTCAGTTCAGATGTTCAGAGTAGAGTTCTGAACTGAGTGTGATTTTCAAAGATCTTTCTCATTGTAGTTCAACTCTGTGACTGCATACTTCAGAGTTTCATTGTCATTCAGATCACTAGCATCTCAGATGAATTCTATTTAAGAGATAAACTGCTGGTAGACTGCATAGTTCTTGATTTGATAGTTGATTTTATATTGTGAAGACTTGATGACTGAACTCTTTTTTGAAGAATTTGAATTAAAGATCAGAACATTAAGTGATTCTGTTCACTTATGCTTTCTATTCAGAGTTCATAAACTCTGCTGTAGTTCTTGAATTCTTTTCATAAGATGTATTCACTCTCTTAAGTTCTCAAGAGATTCTGTGTTCTCTGGAGATGATTTCTCAGTCTGAATTATGCTTTCATTCAGATTTATCATTGCACTCAGTGTCTCAGCTAACTCTGATACTGAGAAAAGAATTGAGAATTCAGTTTGATCTCAGTTGTTCTGTCTTATGAAAATCATTATTGGGCCATCTGCTTATTTAAGTGACAAACTGTAAGGATTGATAGATTGCAGATAATGTGACAATGACTTACAGTCTTCATAAATGAGATTAGATTGAGTGAGAGATGATTATGAAGAAATCTAAGCATGAGAGAGAGAGAGATAACTTGTATTGCTACAACAGTATCTAGAGTCTCTAGATATGTTGTCACTGATCTTCATAAAAAAGTGTCTGTGGCAGATTTTGTGTGTTCAGCTTTGCTAGTAAGATCATGTAATCAGTCATGAAGTTTACAAACTTCAGATGTCATGAAGCATGATCATCTAAGCATCAAGAAGATTTTATGAATCTCTTTTAGATGATGAAATGAATGTAAGAAGACTGCAATGTGAAGTCTTACAGCAATATATCTAAAGATTTTAAATAATGTTGTAGCAATATAAATTATCTTTCTCTTTTTCATATTTGAATCTCTTCATAACCACTTCTCACTTGATCTAATCTCACTTATGAAAACTGATGAACAGAAATCATTGTCATGTTATTCACAATTTCTGAATTCTCACAGTTTATCACTGAAATTCTCACAGTTATGCAATTTCTGAATTCTCACAGTTAATTCTAAGAATTGAAAGAACAAGTTCTGTGTATCTGATAGACACAGTTATTACATCTGTCTCAATCAAGAGAGCTTGCAACACACTGTTTCAATGAAGAATTTAAATTATCTCAACATACTGTACATGACTGCTGAAAATAATTGTCTGTCATGATGATTAGAACTGCTTTCCAAAGCTGAACTCTATTTCTTAACTGAATAGAATCTGTTGGATCAGTGAGAATTGCAGATCAAGGACAGAGAAAAGCAAGAAGTTGTCTTTTATGATCAGATAAATTCTGATATGAGATTAAGAGTGAAAGATGACTCATAGTAACTGATATTTCAATCAGTAAGTTAACAGCTGAAACAGAAGCTGAAAGAGCAGAAGCAGAAGCAGATATAGTAAGTAGAGAAGAATTTAATGAAATCAACTTCTAAAAAAGAAAAGAAAAGCATTAGATGAAACTTTCAATATTACTTTATAAATGAGTTTATGAAGTGAAAACTGTCTTGTAAGTCATGTTATGAGATAGAAACATCAAAGCAACTTAATATATCTTAAGTGTATCAGAGACAGAATCAATGCTGAAAAATGAATACAGTACAGAATAGAGCACAAACTGAGAATGAGAATGTGATAGAAATAAATCAGACTGAAAAAAATGAGATAGCACATTATCAATAAGAGTTTCAGATCTGAAGAATAAGTGATCACTTTCTCTCAAAATTTAACTAGATTAATTACAGAGACAGAGATTTCCCAACTGAGATTCTGTTTCTAATGCACTAATGAAAAATTGAGATGGAACTGAGACTTAATGATTCAAAGTTTCATTTCAGTTTGAATCATTAAGTTTCAAGTACTGAGATGAAAATGAAACTTAATTTAAAGAGATTGAAATTATTTAATTAAAGATAGAAATTTTCAATTTCTCTAAACTTAAAATAAAATCTTATTTTATATTATTTTTAATATCAAAATCATATACAAATGTATATATGCATTTTAACTTAATGTGTCAATTTTTCTATTTTGTCATATTTTGGTGTAAAAATACACTTTCAAAATAAAGTTTGAAAGAAATTTAAAGTTGTTTTACAAATAGAGAAATCTAGAGATGAGACTTAAAATATAAAATTTGAAATTGAGAAGAGAATGGAACTTTTATTTCTATTTTAAGATGAGATTCAGACTATGTGAGCAAGTCAATGTGCAGTAGAAGCTCATACAACAAAAGCTTAGTTAGTAGAATATACTTACTAATAACTATATAAATATTAATAAATATATAAGTATATAGTTTTATATAAGGTTTTGGTGAATGAGTAAGATGAGAACAGTGATAATAGAGTTCAGAAAACAATAGTATAGAAGAAGTAGTTAATGAATATTCAAAGAAGTTGTTGAATTGTTCTGTTAATTACATTTTACAGTGAGAGTTTTGGTCTTATTTATAGACTGTGAGTTTAGAGTTTGAATTATGTAAATTATGGCATATTTGTCTTGATTTATAACTGTTACATCATGTGTGATGTAATGTATGATGCAGTATGATGCAGTATATAGGCTGACTGTTGAGATCTCTTTGGGATCCCAAAGAGACAAGACTGAATGTCAATTCCAATTGAGTTGATCTCAATCTCTTTCCAAAATTTGAAAATTGGTCCCAATTCCATCTCAAAATATGAAAACAAGTTCCATTTCCTTTTCAGTTTCAAATTTTCTATGTTATGTCCCATCTCTGGATTTCTCTATCCCTAAAACAACTTTAATTTTTTTTCAAACTTTATTTTGAAAGTGTATTTTTACACCAAAACATGACAAAATAGAAAAATTGGCACATCAAGTCAAAATGCATATATACATTTGTATATGATTTTGGTACTAAAAATAGTATAAAATAAGATTTTATTTTAAGTTTAGGGAAATTGGGGATCTCTATCTCTAATTAAATAATCCCAATCTCTTTAAATTAAGTCCCATTTCCATCTCAGTACTTAAAACTCAAGTCCCAGTCCCATCTCAGTTTGAACTATCAAGTTCCAGTCCCATCCCAATTTCTCATTAGTGCATTAGGAATGGGATCCCAGTTGGAAAATCTCTGTCTCTGTGGTCAGTCTAGCAGTATATTATGCAATACTTGCAATGATTTTGTAAAAAGTAGTTATACTTTTTAGAAAACTGAATTATTATATGAGACATTTTATAAATTCTGGTTTCAGTGGCTGATACTTTCTATAAACCAAGATATCTATGATGTAGATTTATAGAAAGTTGGTATAACTAATTATAGAACTTATTAAAGTTGAATATAATGTGCAATTAGGCTGACTGCAGGGACAGGGATTTCCCAACTGGAATCCCATTCCTAATGCACTAATGGGAAATTGGGATGGGACTGGAACTTGATAGTTCAAACTGAAATGGGACTGGGACTTGAGTTTCAAGTACTGGGATGGGAATGGGACTTAATTTAAAGGGATTGAGATTATTTAATTAGGGATAGGGATTCTCAATTTCCCTAAACTTAAAATAAAATCTTATTTTATACTATTTTTAGTACCAGAATCATATACAAATGTATATATGCATTTTGACTTGATGTGCCATTTTTTCTATTTTGTCATATTTTGGTGTAAAAATACACTTTCAAAATAAAGTTTGAAAAAAAATTAAAGTTGTTTTAGGGATAGGGAAATTCAGGGATGGAACATAACACAGAAAATTTAGAACTGAGAAGGGAATGGAACTTGTTTTCATGTTTTGAGATGGGATTGGAACCAATTTTCAAATTTTGGGAAGGGATTGGGATCAACTCAATTGGGATTAACATTCAGTCTTGTCCCATTGGGATCTCAAAGGGACCCCAATGGTCAGCCCATACAGTGCAATAGTTTATTAATGTTGAAAATAAACCATGCAACATTGAATTTTATAATGTTATTGATTATGTCACATATGATGACATCTTATATGATGTAATATCATATTATGATGTAATTTGCCACCTCAATTTATTATTCTTTTCTTGATTAATAATTTATACAAGTAATACTATGGTGGTAATCTTATTGCTGTAACTCTATTAGAAAATAAAGTTTGAAACAAACTTTCATAGAATAAGATTTAAACTAATCCAGAAAGAGTTATAGATCAAACTTTATATTTAATCAAGATTTATGTATATGACTCTGTAAATGTTATAGAAGTTATACATATTATACACATGTTATTTAAGACAATATATAGTATATAAATTTGATTATATTTGAGAATGTTATATTCTCACAGACTAATTTTCAAATTTTGGAAAGAAATTGAGATCAACTCAATTGAGATTGACATTCAGTCTTGTTCCATTGAAATCTCAAAGAAATTTTAATGATCAGCCTAACCATCACATTTAATACTGTCAAAAGTGATGTGTATCATTGTTCAGAAATAGGTGTGCAACCACTCTGTTCAAAAAAAAAATCCAAAAATTTACTAATTCTTTTAGTATAAGACTTCTCTCAAGACCACTAATTTTGTGATGGGTGCAGTCTGAAATTTCCATTTTGCTCAATCATTCAACCATCACAGCTTTTAGAATTTTCATACTAGAGCTGAGAGTAGCTAATAGTTATATAAAGTTATACCCAATTTAATATTTTTATTTATTTGAAAAATCATCAAGTAATCATTCTCCATCTTTTATTTCCCAATTGGGTAATCAAATGGAAAAATCTGATGATGTGGAGCAGATTTGTTACCTGGCCTAGCTGAGCTATGGAATGTCCATGCAATTTTGGTTATGTAGTAGAAGATGATTCTCCTATTTCCTTCCAGCTTTGTGGGTAAGCTCAAAGGGCTGACTAAGTAGCTAACTATTCTGGTATTATGTACAGTAATGATTCCATGTCAGTTGCCAGAGAATATCTTTTAAAATCAGTGCTCTCACTGAAAGTATGTGTACTGCACATATCAGTATATTAGATTAGAACTGGTAATCATAGTAGGGGAAGTTGAAGAAGAAGGACATTTTCTCAATGACCGTTTTGTTGATCAATTTAGTATGTGTCATTGGGTAAAGAAACTTCTTTCAAGCCAGAGTAGACATAATCAGTCACATTAGTGCATATATTTTAATTTGACATTGAAGATATCATTCTTCATCTAATGTAAAGTTCTTCCACAGTTGTAGAGTGTTCTTTGAATTCTGTCCTAGCATGTCAGTGTCATTAATTTAAGTTAGATGTGAATAATCTTCAGCTATTGCTTCTAGTGTGCACAGGCAAGCTGAATGGACTTTCTGTTGATGGTTAGAAAGATGTAGTACTTTGCATCTTATGAAGTCATTTAGAATGAATTGATGTTCTCTGTAAGCTTCTCTTTTTTTGTCTGTTGATAGATTAAGCCATGCTTGAATTTCTTCTGTTGTTATAACATCATCTTCATCTAGAGTCAATCAGATTTTTGTAGTTATTATTGTAGATGGTTGCATTTGGATGGGTTCTTCAGAGAATTGACATAGAAAGTGAATAAGTTCATATTTTATTGATCTCAATAAGAGTTCATGGTGGTCTTTCTGAAGTTTATCCAATATTCCTTTAAAATAAGAATTAACCACTGAAGTAATGAGGACTTTTGGAACTAGATGTTGTTTCTCTGATTTTGATGTGTTTAGCTTTCATTGTTTGGGGAAGAATTGGAAGAATTCAAAATGTTGATCAATTGTCATGATGTATTGAGCATTTCTGTACTTTGTGAGTGTTGCTGTTCATTCACTAGATATTGCTGATCATTTGATTATTGCATCTAACTCATCTGTTGTAAGTATGTCATCAGTGTTTATTGCTGAAAAGTTCATGGGAAGATAAAAGACAGGAAATTGTCTGTTTTGTGGATAAAGTACTTGTTCATCTTGGAGATGTTGAGATACTAGTTCTTGTTTCCAGATGGAAAGATCAGTAAAATCAGAAAACTCATTACTACTGATTTTCTTTGATGATGATTGAGACATTGATTCATTGCATTTTGGTATCTCTATGACTAATCTTGTTTCTGTATTTGAAGCCAACATTGCTGTGTCATTTGGTTCAGATGAGAGATGGCTTCTAGATGTTCTCCAATCAAGTGGACTGTTAGCATGATAGTCAGAGAATGTAGAGGAAACAATGTTATCATCAGTGAAGAATCCATTAGTATTGAATTCAGAGATGTCATTCAGTCAGTTGATCTTTTCAGCAGACTTAAGTAGTCATTTACTCTTTCAGATTGCTTTCTGTTTAACTGGTGTCTTTTTCTTGTGTGGAGTAGCTTTATTGTTTGGAGCTTTTTGTTTGTTGAGCTTTTGTTTTGGCATGGGTGTTGTGAAATTGTCATTGATTTGAACAGTTCATGGGCTCATTGATAAGTTGTCATCAATCAATGCAAGAATATTATCTTCAGATTCAGAGGGATCAAAGATATCATCTGAAGTTTTCATGTTGTATTTTTTTGTTCAGATTTCTTGCCTTTCTGAATGATCAATGTACTCAATTGACAATTTCTTTTGGAAGTTTTCTTCAGAGAGATTCTCTAGATGGTTAATTGCTTCATTTATTATCATGTCTGTTGTTTCTGAAGCCCAAATGATGATGTTGTGATTTTTGAATCATTCTCTTTGAAGAAATTTCTTGTAAGGCTCTGTGCTGTGGCCTTCTTACATTCATCCCATCATCTAAAAAAGGTTTGTAAAATCTTGTTGATGCTTAGATGATCATGCTCCATGGCATCTGAAGTTTGTAAACTTCATGACTGATCACATGATCACATTAGCAAAGCTGAACACACAAAACCTGCCACAGACACTTCTTTACAAAGATCAGTGGCAACATATCTAGAGACTCTAGATACTGTTGTAGCAATATAAGTTATCTCTCTCTCTCTCATGCTTAGATCTCTTTGTAACCACTTCTCACTCAATCTAATCTCATTTATGAAGACTGTAAGCCATTGTCATGTTACCTGCAACCATCTGATCCTCACAGTTTTCCACTCAAATAAGCAGATGGCCCAACAATGATGTTCACAAGACAGAACAACTGAGATCAAACTGAATCCTCAACTTTTTTCTCAGTACCAGAGTTAGCTGAGACACTGAGTGTGACAATAAATCTGGATGAAAGCATAATTCAGACTGAGAAATCATCTCCAGAGAACACAGAATCTCTTGAGAACTTAAGAGAGCAGATACATCTCATGGAAAGAATTCAAGAACTACAGCAGAGCTTATGAATTCTGAATAGAAAGCATGAGTGAACAGAATCACTTGATGTTCTGATCTCTAATTCAAATTCTTCAAAGAAGAGTTCAGTCATCAAGGCTTCACAACAAAAGATCAACTATCAAATCAAGAACTATGCAGTCTACTGACAGTTTATCTCTCAAATAGAATCCATCCAAGATGCTAGTGATCTGGACAACAATGAAACTCTGAAGTATGCAGTCACAGAGTTGAACTATAATGAGAAAGATCTTTGGAAATCACATTCAGCTCAGAACTTTATTCTGAACATCTGAACTGAACTCAAACAATTTCTACTTTTACAACTAGATGATCCTGAAAACCAAACTCAATTAGTCTGGAGAAACCTTTTTCATCTTCATAAAAGAGATGATGAATCAGACTTTGACTGATTGCAATAATTTCAACAACATTTGCAACAAGTGGATGAAGAGACACAGAGTGTGGATAAGTTCATCAAACATCTTTTTCTATGACAATATGACAAATCTATGCACAACAAGCTGGATGAACAGAAGGACCTCTCAGAGAAACTGAATGAGATTCAGACAGTTGCAATGCAATTACAATCTAGTGTCAAGAGTTTCACTCTCAATCCAAAGTCACAATCCATCTCAGAGACAAATATCAACCATGGTGGAACACCATCCTATTCAAATTGAGCCCATGGATCACAAGATCAGAGTTATAGAAACAAGATCTGAACTTCATTGTGACAGAGAGAAAATCAATACCAGAAAACCTCCAATTCCCAGTTTATGAACTCAAAGTGGGGTGGAAAATCAGATAAGAATGCTTGCTACAATTGTGATGAGACTGATCACTATGTGGATAAGTGCATCAAGTCAAAGAAGAAATAGAGGTTTGGGGAGCAGTCTGTAGATAGAATGAATATCAAGCAGTTGAAGTTGTCTGAGCTACAAGCTGTTTTCTCAATCACATTGTCCATCAGAGTTCATAACTCTGAGATAGAAAAAGAAGTTAAGTGAACTGCTGCAGCAGACTCACTATGTTTCTTTCTGATCATAAGTCTGAAGCTTGCAGTAAGACTGAGTCTGAAGGTTCATAAGATGAATGTTGAGATGGAGACTGCAGAAAAGAATCATTCAAAGTTAGTATCTGAAGAAATTACAAACATTTTCTTTGAAACACAAGATACTATGAGTAATTGGCAGATGTTTAATGAGTAGACATTGATTGCTGATATATCTAAGAACATGATGTTAGATCTCTTCTGACTACATCATCATGATTCTGTTGTTTCATTTGAAAATCTGTCACTTGAGTTTTGTAAACAGAGTGGATTAGACCCTATGACAAAAATCAAATCAGTTTCTCTAAATGAACTTGTCAATGGTGGTAAACTCTTCTATGTAATGAGAGTTCATAAAAGTGAACAAGTCACCATCATGAATGTGGATCTGCAGATATCAGACAGTTATAAAGATTTGATTGATGCATTTAGTGATGCAAAAGATGCTTTCTTGCCCCCTCACCAGAAGAATGATCTAGACATTGAGTTGTTGTCAGAGGCAGTGTCAAAGTTTGACCTCATTTATTGACTTTCAGAAACAGAGACAGAGACTTTATGAGAGTATGTCAACTCTGCCTTATCAAGTGAATTCATCAGATCTTTCAGATCATCAGCTGGGTCATCCATTCTGTTTGCAAAGAAGAAGAATGGGGGGTTACAAATGTGTGTGGATTATCAGGACTTGAATTCAAAGACAGTAAAGAATCAATATCTACTTCCACTGATTGAAGACATTCTGAATCAGATTGGGAAAGCTAAGATCTATACCCAGCTGGATGTGAAGAATGCATATCATTGTTTATGAATAAAAAAGAGAGATGAATGGAAAACAGCTTTTCAGACTCCACTGAGAATGTTTAAATACCAGATGATTCCATTTGAACTTATGAATGCACCAGCAGCATTTCAGTCATACATCAACAAGATACTGAGAAAGTACTTAGATGTCTTTGTGGTGTTGTATCTGAATGATGTTGTGATGTACTCTGAGAATGAGGAAGAACACACTGAACATGCTCATAAAGTGCTCAAGACACTGAAAAAGACTGAACTCTATTGCAAGAGATTCAAGTGTCAGTTCAGTGTTACAGAGATAGACTTTCTGAAGTATGTGGTATCATCAGAAGATGTCTCAATGAAAAAAGTCTGAATGAACATGATCATTTCTTGATCAGAGTTCAAGAGTTGCTGAAATATTCAAGTCTTTCTGAAATTTACTAACTTCTACCAACAGTTCATTCCCAAGTTCTCCAAGCTCACACTTGGTTTGACTAGCATGTTAAAGGGTGGGAAGTCAGGAAAGAAGCAATTCAGAAAGAAAAGAAGAAGAAGTGAAGAAGTGGGCAGTTCACTCAGCTTTCTCACAGAAGAGACTTGTAAATTCTTCTATGACTTAAAGAAGACATTTACAAAGTAAGTGATGATATATCACTTTGATTCAAAGAAGAAAATCAAGCTGGAAACAGATGCATCTAAATTTGCTGTGTGTGGAATTCTCTCCCAGCTACAGAAGAATGACATGTGGAGACCAGTGGAATTCTATTCAAGAAAGATGATTCCAGCTGAGTACAACTATGACATTCATGATCAAGAATTGCTGATCATAATTGAGTCATTTCATCAATGAAGATGCTGAATGAAGAGATCAATTCAACTTATTTCTGTTCTGACTGATCATGACAGTCTCAGACATTTTGAAACCACACAAGAGTTGTCAAGGCAATAAGTGCAGTGGGCTCAGAAGTTGTCAGCTTTCTGATTTAAGATTGATTATGTGAAAGAATCAAAGAATCCAGCAGATGGTTCTTTGTGAAGATCAGACTATGCTGAAGCATTGAAATATGAAAATACTTAAGGGCATGAAGCAGCTGAACAGCTCCATTTCATGCTGATCTGTTCTGATCAGTAAGCTGAGAAGAAAGACTCAGAACATGTCTTGCCTAACAGAAATGCACACTCTGTGGACAGAAAGACATGTTACAAATTAGAGCAGACTTACATATAGCTGCTTCTGAGTGATACTCACAGTATTCAAAGATTTGAGAATGAGTTACAAGATGTCAAGCAGCTCATTCTCAGTGATGCTCTGAATGGAACAGACTCATAAGAAACTGCATTTCTGAATTTAATGACAATGTTATCTGAGATGCTTGCTGATGACAACCATGCAATAGAGATTAGAAAGAGTCTTCAGTTAGACCCAATCAAGTTCACAGACTGAACAGAGAAGAAAGACTGTCTCTTTATGAAAGAGTGTCTCTATATACCCATAAGTGAAGTTCTGCAAATTGAATTGATTAAAAAACATCATGATTTATTTCTGGTGGGTCACTTCATAAGTGAAAGAACTTATGAACTGCTAGAACACAGATTCTATTGATCAAGAATGAAGAAGCTTGTGAAAGAATGTGTTGATATCTGTAATGTTTGCTTGAAATTCAGACAGATCTGAATGAAATCACAAGAAGAGATGTCTTCTTTGCCAATTTCCAAAAAGTCTTGGAAATACATCACAATGAATGTGATTACAGATCTTTCATCAAGTCAGAATTTTGAGAAAGTGAAATTCAACTGTATTCTGATCATTGTGGATCAGTTTATGAAGATGTCTCACTTTGTTTCAGTCAGAAAAGAGCTGACATCTAAACAACTTGCTAAATTGATTATGCATGAGCTAGTCAGATTGCATGGACTTCTCTCAAGCATAGTCTCTGACTGTGGATCAATATTTGCAAGTGAGTTCTGAGGAGATCTGTTATATCTTCTCAAAGTTGATAGAAGAATGAGCACAGCATTTCATTCTCAAACAGATAATCAGACTGAAAGACTGAATAGTACTCTTGAACAGTATTTATGAAGCTTCATCAATTATGAACAAGATGACTGAATTGGGAAATTGTCTCATGCAGAGTTTGCTTACAACAACTCTAGACAATTCTCAACAGAAAAGAGTCTCTTTGAGCTTTTGATGGCAAGCCATCCACAGATGAATTTTCTGAAAGCAGAAATATCAGCATCAGTCACAACTGAGTCTTGTAAACTGACAGATCAGTTGAAAGAGCTGCATAAGACAGCTCAGAAGAGTCTTACAAAGACACAAGTCTATCAAAAGAGCTACTATGACAAGAAACATACTGCAGTATCATTTTATAAAGATGATCAGATGTGGTTAGATCTTTGTAACATTAGAACAGCATGTTCTAGCAAGAAGTTAGATGTTCTCCAGTATGAGTCATGTCAAATTGTGAAAAAATTGAGGCCCCAAATCTATCAATTGAAACTATCACCAGAGCTGAAAGTACACCATGTTTTTCATGTGTCTCTTCTAATCAAACACAAGAAACAGAAAGGAGTGAATAGTCAACCACACCACTCAATTCATGAGACATTCTCTGTGAAGCAAGAGTACCAGATACAGAAGATTGTTGACTCTTATAAGAATGGTCAAGCAATTGAATATCTTGTGTGATGGCAGAGATATGAGGAAAGGACTTGAGAGTCTTCAAAGAATGTGAGACATCTAGATAAGAAGCTGTTTGAGTTTCATAGAAAACATTCAGACAAGTTCAGTCTACATCATATTCTGAGAATGTGCACTTAGAGAGGTCTTGTTAGATTCATAAAGACATTTATGAAGCAGTTAGAGATTGATTCATGAAGCAGAAGAGCAGTGACTCAAGTAGTGAATCAATTTAGAAGAAAACTCAGTCTGTAAAAGCATTTACAACTGTCAAGAAGTAGTTCATGAAGCAGAAGTAGTGAATTTACTCTAACATAAAAGAAAGAACTAGACTATTAATGGCCAAAGCCCACAAGAGAAAGAGAAAACTAGATTATTAGTGATCAAAGCCCACAGTAACAAAAGAAAGAAAACAAGAGAGCAACTCTAAGAATTGAAAGAATAAGTTTTGTGTGTCTGATAGACACAGTTATTACATCTGTCTCTATCAAGAGAACTTGCAACACACTGCCTCAATGAGAGATTTAAGTTATCTCAGCATGCTGTACATGACTGCTGAAGATAATTGTCTGTCATGATGATCAAAACTTCTTTCTGGAGCTGGGCTCTATCTCTCAGCTGAACAGGGTCTGTTGGATCAGTAAGAGTTGTGGACTGAAGAGAAAGAAAAGCAAGAAGTCATCTCTCATGATCAGATGAATTCTGATCTGAAATTAAGAGTGGAAGATGGCTCATAGTAACCAGTGTTCTGGCTGGCAAGTTAACAGCCAGAGCAGGGGCTGGGGGAGCAGAAGCAGAAGCAGAAGCAGAAGCAGACACAGCAGACAGAGAAGAAGTTGATGAGGTTAACTTCTAGAGAAAGAAAAAGCATTAGCTGAAACTCTCAATATCACTTCATAAATGAATTTATGAAGCAGAAACTGTCTTATAAGTCATGTTACAAAGCAACTCAACATACCTTGAATGCATCAGAGACAGAATCAATGCTTGAGAATGGGCACAGCATAGAAAAGAGCACAGGTCAAGAATGTGAATGCAGTAGAAACAGATCAGACTGAGAAAAATGGAGCAGTGCATTATCAACAAGAATTTCAGATTTGAGAGACAGATGGTCATCCTCTCTCAAGATCTGATTAATTAAGACAATGAAGCTAGTAGTTAAAAAAGAATTGTTACTAGACACAGTAGACACCATTGAGTGTTTCCACCAAGCTCAAATATTAGCACCCTGGATATGCCATCAGTCATGCACACAGAAAAGAGGATTATGGAGTGAGAAAACACTTTGTAAAGAATATTTCAGACTTCATAAAAGCAATTATGAAGCATTAAAAGAAGAAGAAATGGAAGAATATCACTTACATCATCATAATTGAAATCAGACTGACTGAACCATGACATCTGAGAAGAGATCTCAAAGTCTTCAGAGACATAACTCTCTGTTGCATAAATGAAAACTGATGACAATGATGCCTCTTCACTTTAATTTTCTTGAGAAATGGCAGTGGTTGAGAACTCTGCTTCAGATGAAGCAGAGAATTCTGAAGACATCTCTCACATTGTCTCTGAAGAGAATCTTGAACAAAAACTGATTGAGGTTTTACTCTCAAACTTATTGAGCCATTGTTGCTCACATTTCAACATCTTAATTTGAACAGAAGAGAGACACAGCAAATTATCTCTCTGCATAATGTGTCAGCACTGAGAAAAGCCTTTACAAAGTCTCTTAAGATTTGTAATCATCAAGAAGAGAATGCTTGTCTAGAACTCTTACCAAAATAAAGAAGAATGTTGTTGAAAAAGAAAAAGAAAGAGAGAGAGGAAGAAGATCAAGAAAGAGATATTTATATTCAAGAGATTGTTAAGTATCACTAGATGGATCATGAAGAATGACAGTCACTACAGCAACTACATTACAATCACAGAGAAGCTATCACTCTTGCTGTGATCTTACTGTCACATCTACATCTAAGAACTGAGATTGAATTAAGACTTCACACTGCAGCCTTCTTACATTCATCACACCAAAAAGAGGTTTTGTACAAAATTGTTACAATCACAGTGAAGCTGTCACTCTCACTGTGATCTTGATCACATCAACATCTTGAGAATCAAGACTTGTGAAGGGGGAGAAATTTGTAAGACTTCATGCTGCAGTCTTCTTACATTCATTCCATCATCTAAAAGAGATTTATAAAATCTTCTTGATGCTTAGATGATCATGCTTCATGGCATCTGGGGTTCATAAACTTCATAACTGATCACATAATCACACTAGAAAAACTGAACACACAAAATCTGCCACAGACACTTCTTTACAAAGATCAGTGGCAACATATCTAGAGACTCTAGATACTGTTGTAGCAATATAAGTTATCTCTCTCTCTCTCATGCTTAGATCTCTTCATAACCACTTCTCACTCAACCTAATCTCATTTATGAAGGCTGTAAGTCATTGCCATGTTATCTGCAACCATCTGATTCTCACAGTTCTGTAAGACTCCACACTGCAGCCTTCTTACATTCATCCCATCATCTAAAAGAGATTTGTAAAACCTTCTTGATGCTTAGATGATCATGCTTCATGGCATCTGAGGTTTGTAAACCCCATGACTGATTACATAATCACACTAGCAAAGCTGAACACACAAAATCTGCCACAGACACTTCTTTACAAAGGTCAGTGGCAACATACCTAGAGATTCTAGATACTGTTGTAGCAATATAAGTTACCTCTCTCTCTCTCATGCTTAGATCCCTTTGTAACCACTTCTCACTCAACCTAACCTCATTTATGAAGACTGTAAGCCATTGTCATGTTATCTGCAACCATTCAATTCTCACATTTCTGCTCTCATATGATCTGACTCTCTCTTCACTGAATCATTTCTTCCTCATGTTTCCTGTTGATTTCAGCTCTGATTAATTCAGCTCAAGTTTGTAGAGCTAAAGTGGCTGCTGTTTGTTGTTGCAAGATTGTAAAAGGTTCATCATATCAGACATGTTCATCATCAATATTGCATTCCACTGAATCACACTGTTCAAAAAAAGGTGCTCTGGTGAATAGATGAATATAAATCCATTCATTGTGATTTTGTGTGATGATTTTGTTTTCTGTATGCTTGTTTGTCATAATTTTGTTCTTTCATGCATCTGTGGTCATTTCTATCTTAATCTGAGTGAGATGACATGGTTCTGGAGTAGCTGATGGGGGGTTGTGAGATGAAGAGCTCTGGAAATTCCATTCATTAGCAGATAGAATTCTGACTTGAGCATTTTCAGATACAAATTGTAGGATATAGTCTGCTTGAAAGTCTGTGTTCTCTTCTGGGACTTCACATTGATCTTGAAGTTTACATTGTTCCTTGGCTCAGAAGAGGGTCTTTGATGCAGATAGAATTGTGGACTTTGGTGCTCTAATAGAGATTTTTGGAGATGCATTAGTATTTGAGGGGGTGTTCATGCTGGGCAGATGATTGAAAATTAGAGAATGTGCAGTTGCTTGGGTAGAAGAGAATGAGCAGTTGTTTGGATACAAAGTGAATGAGCTGTTACTTAAGTTGACAAGACTGAGCAGTTGCTTGGATACAAATTGAAAGATTGGTTTCTTGAATGCTAGAGAAATTCTGTTAAAGAATGTCAGGAAAGATGTTATGTTAGATGAAATTGTAAAATGAAGAATGTTTGGGGGAAGTGAAATATTATATATTTGCTTAGTATTTGTGAGTTGTTTGTGTTGTTGTTGTTGTTGAACATAACATTATATAAACTTGTTCACATCTTTGTATTGATGCAACAGTTCTTTTGCATTGACTAGTTCTGATTCTTTTAACCAGAAGTCTTCTTGAGATCTGTATCTCTTTCAGTGAACTAGATATTCTTTTTTTGCTTTGATATCTTTGTCTTTCAGACATTCTGCAATGATTTGTTCTAGTTCATATTCCTCATGACCATTGATTTGTATTGATGAGGGGGGTTGGATTGTTCATTTAAAGAGATTTGGTACATTTGGAGCTGATTTCAAATGGGCAATGCTGACTGTTTTATGAACTTTTCATGAGTCTGGCAGATTCAGCTTGCAAGCTAACTTTTCTACTTTTTTTGTTATGGTAAAAGGTTCTGCATATTGGTCATCAAATTTTTGCAGTTGTTTGCTGAGCATGGTGGTATATTTTTTGCAAAGTTGGAGGTAAACTTAATCTTCTTTCTTAAATTCTGGATATCAATGCTTTTTATCAAAATAATGTTTTGCTACCATTGTTGCTTCATCAAGAAGTAGAGCAGTGTTCATCTTGACTGTGAATTAAGATTGGTCATTCAGTGGCCAGTTTAATACTGTTGAAAGTTTTGTATCATAGAGTATTTCATATGCTGATGTTTTTGTGCTGATGTTCATTGCTAAATTTAGATATCTTTGCAATGTAGATAGAAGTGTGTGCCATTGCAATG
Organism: Ophidiomyces ophidiicola; assembly: GCF_022830035.1. NCBI lineage: Eukaryota > Fungi > Ascomycota > Eurotiomycetes > Onygenales > Onygenaceae > Ophidiomyces > Ophidiomyces ophidiicola. Next base: position 38,724 of record NW_026054684.1, read on the forward strand.
AGTCATTGATGCTTAGTAGAAGATGAATGAGTGCAATTTCAACTGTTTGATTAGTTCTTTCTGACTGACCATCCATTTGTGGGTGATAGACTGTTGAGTATAGTAGTTTGGTATTCATTTGGGCTAGAAGTGAGCATCATAACTGTGACATGAATTTTGAGTCTCTGTCAGAAATTATAACTTTGGGAATTGCCCAATCTGCTATACTGAGCCTGATGTAGAAAGCCATAGTTCAGTCATGGACTGTTCATGTTGTGTGGTCTGAGATCAAGACAATTCTCTTGGTATACTTATCAGTTACTGTCAGAAGCATGTTATATTGTCCATCAGATAGCTCTAGTATAAAGTCCATGATGATTGTGTGATGGAGAATCTTTGGGGTCAATATTGATTGATAGTCATCAAATAATTTATGATGTCTTGGGTGAATGCAGTTACATTGTTGACAATGTTGAATGTAAATTTGGACATTATGATGCATTTAATGAATGAAAAGTTCATGAAGTTGTGCTAGTGTTTGTTCAATGTCAAAGTGAGTTGGATCATGTGCTAATTCAATTATTGTAGGTATGCTTGTTTTAAGAATGCAGAGACTGTTGTGTCTGTTGTTGTGACATCATATAAGATCATTCTGTACATAGAATGATAATTTGGCTGTTGTTGATGAGTTAAGTGTCTGTGAGACTTTGATGAAGAATGGGTCTTAGGTATATTCTTCTATTAGTTTCACATGGAACTTTGAGTTAAGTTCAACAATTGTGATAGTGTACAAGACAAGAAAAGTGTGTGCTGATGTGTCAAGATTTGATTTCAGTCAGAATAGTGTGTCTGATATTATGTGGACTTTTTCTGACTTGTGATAGATAAGTAGTTGATATTGCTGTATATATGCTGTGGCTTGAACTAGATGTAAATTTAGTTTGTCAGTGGCTGTGATGTTCATTGAGATTTGCTTAGCTATGGCTAGAGTGGCAGTGTGATCCATGTATACTACTGTTGGATTATGGTTATTTAGAACTAAATGATGAGTTTTTTGAAGAGTTCAGACTAGACAAGAAACTTTAAGTTCTGTTGGTCAGTAGTTTCATTCAGCATTGTTGAGTAGTTTACTTAGAAACATAATTGATTCAACTAGTGTTGAAGATGATGGTGTGATAAATTGCTTGTTAATTATGCCAGTTCATGTACTTTTGACATAAAAAATCATGACTTCAAAGCCTTGTTTCTTTGAAGCATTGATGTTCATAAATAAGTCACAATTTGAATCATGGTGTGCTAGAAAATTTTCAACAGTGAAGTGCTTTTAAATTTTTGCAAAAGAATTCAGTTCTTGCTGTAATGAATTGTTCATGTAAGTTCTGTTAGCATAGTTTAGCTGTTTCTTGTCTTTAGATGATGCTTTTGTATTGAGTTTTGTTTTCCTGATTTGGAGTGGTTTGCTGAGTTGTGCATAGTAAGAAATGTATTGGTGTAGCCATCCTATTAAACCAAGATACATTTCCAGTTGATGTAAAGTTATTGAGAATTTTAATTGAGCAATTGCTTCAAGTTTTTCTTTTGCTGTAAATATGTCTAGGTCAGTAATCTGTTGTTCTAGGATGTTGATTGATGGAAATCCAATGAAGACTTTCTTTGAATTCAGAAAAATGTTCAGAAAGTCAAGATGATTAAGAATGATGTGAAGATGCTGAATATGCTTCTCTAGTGTTTTGGAGAAAATGACTATGTCATCTATATATATACAGACAAATTTTTTCCAGTGTCAGAATTCATAATCCATTTGACATTGAATATAAGAGACACTATTAATGTATCTCATGACTGCAACATTAAAAACTTTTTGGTCTCTGTGTGTTACCACTGTTAGTTTATCTCAGTCATCAGAATGTACTTGCCATTGATAAAAAAAGAATATGGCATCTAAAACTGTAATGTAGAAACAGCCAACTATGGCTGCTATTATATTCTCTTGTTAATGTAGTGAATAGATATCTGGAACTGAACAGACATTTAATAAGTGAATGTCAACCACTGGACAGCCTTTGACTATTTGCTGCCCATTTTCCATGACCCATTAGTATGCTATAAAGACTGGATAAGTGTACTTTACATGATGTAGACTGTGCATCATACAGTCTTTGCAGTGAAGTTTGTCAAATGTCTTGTCAATTATGACTTCTTCTTGTTTGAAAAGAGAATACTTTCTTACAGATTCTTGTGATTTAGCAGTGTCTTTAATTGAGATTCTCATTCATCAGTGTTGTGAAATGTTCACAAATGTCTCTTTGTCTTTTCATATGTTGTAGTGAGCCATGACTGTGTCAGTCAGCTTTTGGGTGTCTGATGATTTGCTGAATATGATGACTCCATTTGGTAGCTTGGTTTTCTCTAGTACTGGTGTGATTAATTTTATTATTGGTGGTTGTTGTGCTTATATGTGAGCTAAAGTTTTCAGCATTGAGATGTCAACATGATATGCAAAGTCTTTCTGAGCTTTCTCTAGATATCCAATGCAGACACAACATTTAATAGTGTAGAGAGTATTGATATTGTTTTTTAAAATAGTAAATGAGAGATTAGTCTGCATTACTTGATTATAGCATATTAAAGTAGAGTATTGGGGGTGAAAAATATAGTTTCTATCTGTTGATAGTGGTTGTTGGTTCTGAGTTCTAATTGATAGTTCAATTCAAGAATGTGGTGAAATGTTCATGATCAAGATGACATATAATGTTTGTTTTGATTGATGATTAGATTTTGAAGTGACAGTCAGCTGTGTGTGAATGTTATCTGCTCTTGCAAATATTGCATGCTATTGAAGAAAATCAAGAATAATGTCTTCTGATGCCAGATTGTTGACTCTAATGAGTATGTTAACTGACAGAGTGTTGACAACTTGAGCCATTATCATGATGTGAATGATGATTTTATCATCTTTTGAGTTGAAATCTGAAAAGTGTAGTGAAAAGCATGCTGAGGCATGAAATATCAATCTCTCACCAATTTCACTAACAGACAATGGTGTTAAATCTTGAATAGTTATCATTGGGTTCTGTTCCTGAAGAAATTTATGATTAACTAATGTAGAGCTGCACTCTGAGTCAAGACAACAGACTGTTAGTTTGAAAGAGTTCTTAATATAATTTTGCACTGTTGCATGTTTTCAGTGATGGAAGTTCTGTTGCATGTCTGAGATGAGATCAATGTGTTGTGATGCCACTATATTATGTTCAGAACTAGTGAGGTAGACTGATAATTCACATGTATTTAGATGTTTAAAGAGCTGATTTTGTGAAGAAAAGACTTCTTCACAATGATAGCAGATAGTGTGAGAATCAGCATTGATCTGATTTATTTCAGATTCTGAAAATATGTTGTCTTCAGAAATAATTAAGTTTTCTTCTGATTCATATAAATAATCCTCATCAACATTTATTGGGTCTGAATCTGTTATATATGCTTGTTGTGATCCTACTATATTATGGGATGGAGATGGTGGACTTTGTTCAGTTGATTTGGGCTGAAATTTTTGAAGCTGGTCATTTGGTCTTGTTCTCCATTGTTGATTATTTTGCATGTGGCTGAACTGTTCATAGAATTGACTAGTTGCATATGGGTGTCTTGTATTTGGTGCCTGAAATGTGACAGCTTTATAGAGAGATTGATAGATAGATGTCATATTATATTGATCAAATCAATTGACTTCTTTATAAGTCAATAGTTCACAAAAGATGTTCATTGTTGTGTCTTCTAGTGATTCATCTATTATGACTTATAGAGAAGTTTTAAGATGACATCATGCATGCAGTACAACTGTAAATTCTGAAGTGATCAGTTTACATTGATAAGCTGCTGTGGTGATATCAGTAAGATAGACTGCTGTTGACTTATTGTTACAGATGTTCAGAACTGTGTAGTGAATGTTATTAAATTTTGCTTGTGCTTGGACTGATGAAATCTGAAAATGTTTTTCAAGAGCAAAGCATCAATTATGAATGTCAACTGAATCTTAGATGAGAGCTTTGTGTGCAAGATCATTTAGTTTAACTGTTCATTAAATCATAATATTTTCACAGAGACATGAGTGCAATTCAGCTTCTATCTGCAGTGAGTCTTTAATCACTGCTGCTGCTTTAATTCTAGTCATGAAAAGATAAACATCTTTAATTCAGATCTTTTCTTCTCAGTCTGCTATGTCTCTTTCTCAATGACATGGCATATCTGAATAGAAATAGTCAATATCAGTGATTTTCCAGTTTTGCTGGGATATGAAGTTGTTAGTGGTAGAATGTTGGACTGATAAAACTAAAATTGAAAGAGAAGTAGATGATTCTCTGTGTAAGACTGCTAATTCTGAGTGTATAATTGTGTGCATATTTGCTGTTACTGCATCTATAATATGTTGCATATTCATGTCATTTATATGAGCTGCACATTTCTCTAGAGCTTTAATTGATGGTTCTGAAGAATTGTCAGTGTTTGGAAAATTTTGATCATTAAAGATCATGATTGCAATTAATTGTTGATTTTCTGTAGTTGTTTGATCAAGAGATGAAAATTCATATGTTGTTGGAGTAGATAGTTTCTGCTGTATTTAATTGAGAGTTGTTGATGAAATGTTGTTTAAATTACTGCTTTTGAATGAAAAGTTCATGATCAAGTTAGTTGAGAGATTACTTAGAAACTTATTCAAAATGACTTACTTACTTAATAGTGATGCTCTATAAGAAGATAGCTTTGTAACTATCATGATGTTCTGAATGAATTTGCAGATTGCTGTTCTGATTATTAATCAGTCAAGATTTCAGTCTGCTGAATAAAAAATGTTGAAGAGCTCTGATTCTGATTAAGTCAGTCATAAACTGTTCAGTGAAAGCACTTTAGAATTCTTCTTTAATATACAAGATTGATAAATGTTGAAGACTTAACTTTGCAGTAATGATATTTTATTATTTTTGATGATGAATTCTGCTAGATGTCATGTGCTGAGTGAAATTACTTGAGAGCTAGAGTTACTTCAGCTATAATTAATTATGTATTTAGCTGTTTGCAATACAGAATTTGAAAGAGACTCAATAATTGATCTGGTTTCATTTGCTGATTCCATTATTTCTTGTTAAATATGCTTAGAGTTTGTGAGTATTTCAGTAAGATTTTTTAGAATTTTGGGCTGTCCTCAGAGTCCCTGATCAAGCAAGACATGCTATCAGTTTGTTACCTGGCCTAGCTGAGCTATGGAATGTCTGTGCAATTTTGGTTGTGTAGTAGAAGATGATTCTCCTATTTCCTTTCAGCTTTGTGTGTAAGCTCAAAGGGCTGACTAAGTAGCTAACTATTCTGGTATTATGTACAGTAATGATTCCATGTCAAGATTGAACCAGATGTAGTAGATATTGTAGATTTGAAGTAATAAAGAGAGCTCAGAGTAATTCATATTGTATTAAGTTCTTGAAATCAGACATTTAATGTTGAGATTACCAGCTCAAATTGCAAATTTCAAATTTGTATGGGAATTCTGGAGTTTCTCCTATCTTTGTGAAAATCAGCTCAGATGCTGTGCTGGTCAGGCTCTGGCAGAATTACCAGAATGGGTTAGTTCAAAACACTAAATTCGCGCTAAAGAACCTTAGCAGCACGCGTCTGAGGGGATGAGGTAACATCATACCAATTGCGCACTGGTAACATCTGTGTTTGGAACCAGTAATTACCAGTCAAGACGCCTGGTGACCACCCGCCTGGGCACCTGGGGACCTGCGAACGGTAACTAGCGCCGATGAATTAAAGTTCCGAGTACCGAGGTGCCCCCCGCCCAGTCAAATCGGGGCTACTTTGTAATTTGTACTCCATACTCAAAACACCTTACACTAAACGACTTATGATGGCCGCATAGGCATTCGGCGAACAGATATGATCTCTATACTTCTCCATTGCGGTGCCTGATACATCAAACTTAGCATGGATTTCTCGACTTTTCTCCAAAAATGGAGCAGTCTCCTCACGTTTCCCTGTGACCTAGTGGGACCAACCCTCGTGCCGGCATATCTGCTCCTTGTCTATCTGTTACGAAATAGGCGGTGGGCGAGTATCGAGAAAGAATTCAACTTTCCTACACGTGAAGCATTCGCAACAATGACAGATGATGAGGCGTGGAAAATTCAGCAGCAAATTGGGCAGTTGGAATTCCCATTTACTTTCTTAAAGGCGCTGCAATTTGCTCTATTCAGGGTATGTATCATGTAGGGTCGCCAACTAACGCCCCTATTGGTGCAACCCATGCTAAATGGGATGCGGATTTAGACCTACGGCATTCCCACGATATCAAGTCTTTTAACAAGAACATCTGAATTCTCCTGTCAACAGAGCGCAACAAAACGGTATGCAGACACCGCTGTTCTGATAGCAGAATTTATGGGCAACCCACCCTCTTCTCCACGAAGCCGAGATGGTATAGCTCGTATGAACTATATTCACTCCATGTATCGAAAATCCGGGAAGATTCTTGACGACGACATGATGTACACACTCAGTCTCTTTGCACTTGAACCGATCCGGTGGATTGATCGATACGAATGGCGGTCTTTAACCGACTTGGAGAAATGCGCCTTAGGGACATTTTGGAAATCAGTTGGCGACGCTATGGAGATCAACTACGGGAAATTACCCTCTTCTACTACAGGGTTTAAAGATGGGCTTCAGTGGCTAGAGGAAATCGAGGCGTGGAGCCAGGCGTATGAGATCAAATACATGGTACCTCATGTTGACAATAATCGGGTTGCAGAAGAGACCGTTGAGATTCTTTTGTGGACCGTGCCTCGTATCCTCCGGCCTCTAGGGCGAAGAATGGTATATTTCCTGATGGATGATCGTTTGCGCGCATCGATGATGTATGGTATACCTCGGAATATTGCTATCAATATTCTATCCCGATTCGCTAATAATCTTAATTCAAGGTATCATCGCCCTGGCTGGCTATACTGTTTCATTTTCTCGAAAATATTCACAGTGCGAAAATTCTTTCTTCGATATCTATCCCTCCCCCGCCCAGAATATTTCAAGGTGCGACGAATTACCACCGATCCAGCTGAGCCACCTCCTCACTTCCTTCTCAGTTGGGAGGGCGCCCCATACTATGTGCGACCGACATTGTGGAACCGCTGGGGGCCTTCCGCTTGGCTCGCAAGGCTACTTAAGCTTCCTCTCCCAGGAGATGGCGGCGACACCTATTATCCAAATGGATATGATACACCTACAGTAGGCCCACGCGCTTTCGCAGGGAAGGGACGAGAGTATCATGAGCAGACAACAGAGCGACTATTGAAAGACCGACGAGGCCAGTGTCCATTTGTTGTGTCCCGGTGAGCTTCATGCTTTGAGTGGGATTCATCGGCCGAGATTTAAATGACCGGAACAGCGATGACTATGTAGAAAGGTCCCAGGGCCGCTGGATGATCTAGAACCCGATATTCCTTCACCCTTAGTTAGTTAGATCATGCATGGGCCTTCTCACTGCGAAAGTCTCTGATCCTGGTTGCTTTGCAACGCCGTTGTCGGTGTTCTTACGGGGTACCCTGTATTCCGTATCTCCAGCATATTATAGAAGTAAGTTAGTAACCATCGCTAGCGATGGCTGTCATGCACAGCCAATAGGCGACCGTGAAGAGATGTCATTTCCCCACTAGATTTTCCCATTCTCCACTTCAATGTCAGTGAGCTTGGCAGGGTAGCCGCAGACTTCCGCTAGTATCCGGGAGTACCCTCTTCAGGTATCTCCGCAGCCATTATTTACGGATGCAGGTACTTGTTCGGCGCCGACAACAGCGGTCTCCCAGTCCTCCATCGCCGCCCCTGCCATCCCAACTTCTATCCCCTCACTTCATAACCATAAATCAGAAGCGCGATGCTACTTCTTGGTGCAAAGAATCTTGCCCCTCTTGCTGTGTCGTCTCGAAGTCTTATCCAACCTCAGATAAGAAAACCCATAAGAATACGATATCCCGCCACTTGGACTCCATTTTATCATCGATCATTTTCTAGCACACCGCCCATCATGGCCAATCTTGCATCTTTCAGACCGCCAACCATCCAAAACGAGCCGAATGTAAGTTTTAGCTTTTGGGTGATAGCTTCTTGATTGGATAGAGACAGTATTCATGGAGAAACGACGTACTAAGCTTGTTCCTTACGGCTAGAAACACTATGCTAAAGGCTCCCCAGACCGGGAGAAGCTCCAAAATGCCCTACAAGCATTTAAAAACAAAGCCCCTTTACAGGTTCCTCTCATGATCGGTGGGAAAGCTGTAAGTGATATTTTTTCCAGTTGTACTTTCCAATGGATGGAGCTGAGAACGAATGCTATATAGATCAAAACAACATCCATCGAGACTCAGCACAGCCCCTCGGATCATACCCAGGTAGTGGCAAACTACCATAATGCCACCGAGGAAGACGTCAAAGCCGCAATTGACTCTGCTTTGGGAGCAAAAAAGGCCTGGGAGGGTCTTCCGTTTGCTGATCGCGCTGCCGTCTTTCTGAAGGCTGCAGATTTGGTTAGCGGCAAATACCGATATGAGATAATGGCAGCAACAATGGTTGGCCAGGGAAAAAATGCGTGGCAAGCCGAAATTGATGCCGCTGCGGAGCTTTGTGACTTCTTCAGGTTTGTCATTAATTCCCACCCTATCTACATCATATTTCATGATAAATATTCTAACTATTATGAAGATTCAATGTGCACTATGCGTCTGAACTTTACACTCAACAACCTGTTCACAATGCTGCTGGTGTTTGGAAGTAAGAATTCCCCCAAAATGACTACGGACTTTCATTAATCCTTAGTCAGTCGAGTAGAATACCGTCCACTGGAGGGATTTGTCTATGCTATCTCTCCGTTTAATTTCACCGCTATTGGTGGGAACTTACCCGCAGCCCCAGCTTTGATGGGGAACACTGTCGTCTGGAAACCGTCACCCTATGCTATCGCAGCCAATTACTTAACCTACTGCATCCTTGTCGAAGCTGGGCTCCCTCCAGGAGTGATTCAATTCGTTCCAGGCGACGCCGAAATGGTCACCCGAACCATTCTCGGTCATTCAGAATTTGCCGCGTTGCATTTCACAGGCAGCACCGCCGTTTTTCGATCGCTCTATGGTAAAATTGCTCAGGGTGTTGCAGAGGGGAAGTACAAGGGTTATCCCCGTATTGTTGGTGAGACTGGTGGCAAGAATTTTCATCTTATCCACCGCAGCGCCGATATCTCTAATGCAGTTGCAAACACTATTCGTGGTGCATTTGAGTTCCAAGGCCAGAAATGTAGCGCTTGCTCTCGCGCTTACGTCCCTGCTTCCATGTGGGACGAATTCCGCACTCGACTTGTTTCGGAGATGGAGAGGCTCAAGATTGGGGACCCGGAAGACTTCACTAACTTCTTCGGCCCAGTCATTCACGAACATTCTTTCGCCAAACTCTCAAAGGTCATCGAGGATGCGAAATCTGATAATTCCCTAACTCTAATTGCTGGTGGCAAGTACGACAAATCCAAAGGCTATTTTATCCACCCAACCATCTACTCAACGACAGATATCAACCACCACCTCCTCTCCACCGAGCTATTTGGCCCCATCCTTGCCATTGTCATCTATGATGATTCGGCGCCCAACTCTTTTCAGTCTATCTGCAAAACAATTGATAGCACTGGTGAATACGGCTTAACAGGTGCTGTCTTTGCTCAGGAGCGTGAAGCGATCTTCTATGCCGAAAATGCTATGCGCGCTACGGCTGGAAATTTCTATATAAACTGCAAATGTACTGGTGCTGTTGTGGGCCAACAGCCTTTTGGCGGTTCAAGAGCCTCTGGCACAAACGACAAAGCTGGCAGCCAAGCTCTTCTCAACAGATTTGTGAGTATGAGATCTATCAAAGAGGAATTTGTTGCCATTGATTATGTACTATATCCCAGCAATGACTAAATTTAGGGCAAAATTGTGGACAATTGGCTCTCTTAGGGCAAAATCTTCCTTTATTTTAAGCCCTTTCGGAAAAGTCAATAAAAGTACATACCTATTGACTTATGTTATAGCCAATATTAATTGATGCTCAAAGATGATTGTGATTCAAGTTAAGTGAATGGGAATGAACATATATATATGATGACCATGAAGAATTTGTATTATCAAATATCATTCCATGTTTAGTATTAAAAGAGGGAGGTATTTATCGCTCACACAAACAAGTCGATGCTGACATTCAAATTGAAAAGTACACACCATGATATGTCAACAACCTGTTCACTCTTCTCCTTCCAAAACTTCTTCCTCCACACTAATCAAAACACAAAGAGAGAAAATTAGCCTTTGTCAATTTTCAGCTTTTAAGAGGCAGGGAAAACCTACTACTCCTCTTCACCCTCTGAAATTCCCGCATCTTGGTATTGCTGGTATTCGCTGACTAAATCGTTCATGTTGCTCTCAGCTTCAGTAAATTCCATCTCATCCATGCCTTCGCCAGTGTACCAATGCAAGAAAGCCTTGCGCCGGAACATGGCAGTAAATTGATCTCCTACACGCTTAAAAAGCTCTTGAATAGATGTAGAGTTTCCAATAAAGGTTGAGGACATCTTTAAGCCCCTTGGGGGAATGGAGCAAAGAGCGGTTTGGATGTTGTTGGGGATCCACTCGACAAAATAGGTGTGGTTCTTATTTTGTACATTGCGCATCTGGTCCTCAACTTCTTTCATCGAGACTTTGCCACGGCTAGGAAGCGTGTTAGAACTGTGGCACCTGGAACTCCGAAATAGTAAACTTACAAGATAGCAGAGCAAGTGAGATAGCGACCATTACGGAAGTCAGAAGCCGCCATCATATTCTTTGGATCATACATCTGCTGCGTCAACTCTGGAACAGTAATGGCGCGGAAAGAGTAAGCACCACGGCTGGTAAGCGGCGCAAAACCGACCATAAAGAAGTGTAGTCGAGGGAATGGGACCATATTAACAGCGAGTTTACGAAGATCAGAGTTTAGTTGGCCTGGGAAACGAAGACAGGTGGTGACACCAGACATAACAGCGGAGACCAAATGGTTAAGATCGCCGTATGAGGGGTTGGGAAGCTTGAGAGTTCTCATGCAGATATCATACAAAGCCTGTATTTTGTTAGTAGAAATTGATGCCTCAAGGCTTATAGCAACAACCGTACCTCATTGTCGATACAAAAGGTCTCATCAGAGTGCTCAACTAGCTGATGGACGGATAGCGTAGCATTGTATGGCTCTACAACGGTGTCGGAAACCTTTGGAGAGGGTACAACAGAGAAAGTAGCCATCATCCGATCTGGGAACTCCTCTCTGATCTTGGAGATTAGGAGGGTGCCCATACCAGCACCAGTACCACCACCAAGAGAGTGGGTGATCTGAAAGCCTTGGAGGCAGTCGCAGCCCTCAGCTTCACGGCGAACGACATCAATGACTTGGTCCACCAACTCAGCGCCCTCGGTGTAATGGCCTTTAGCCCAGTTGTTACCAGCACCGGATTGTCCAAATACAAAGTTATCAGGCCGGAAGAGCTGTCCGAATGGCCCTGAACGGACAGCATCCATTGTTCCGGGTTCAAGATCGACGAGAACAGCACGAGGTACATATTTCCCACCAGTAGCCTACATAGACTTAGCAATCAATTGAGAATGAAAGGCAATGTAGTATACCTCGTTGAAGTAAACGTTCATACGTTCGAGCTGGAGATCAGATGAGCCAGCATACCTTGGTCACGTTAGCAACATCAATATTTAATTTTGTGAGTCCGTAAGTACTCACATGCCGGAGCCATCGAGGCCATGTTCACCGGAGATAATTTGCCTTTGAATACATATGAGCCTTCAACTTCTATCATATTCATGACAATTGGGCTTACCAGAAAGCGGCACCGATTTGGTTACCCTGTGTTTCGGGTATCTTAGGTCAGACCTCATTCATTCACGGAAATCTAGCAAATCACAAGATATAAGAATTTGACTTACACACTGGCCAGTTTGAAGGTGGACCTAAAATACATGAACAGACGAGTCAGCAATTGTCCAGTTCCGAAATACTTCAGGGATCTTGTGGATTGAGGAGTCATGACTGGCGGGGTCTCGATGTTTTTTGTCCAAGAAAAACAAACGCGCTGTGGCACGAGAAAGAGGGCTTACAATTTCACGCATTTTGGAGAAATCTATAGTATAGTGATTGGTTTATGTTAAGAATCTGCGCAAGAGAAGCTGCTTAAAGCGAATGGTGTTGTTGGGGTGGAAGAGGATCGCGAGGCGGTGAGGTTGAAAAGGAGAGAAGCTAAGCCAAACTGAGTGAGTAACTAACGTAATTCATCACTGAACGACCGAACCCACAAAACAACCACTTTTTCTACTGTAGGCCCTCTACTTTCAAAATTCAATAAAATGATCAATAAAGCTGGTATTGAATAAGTGATTGAAGATCTGCACTTACAGAAAACTTCTAATTATGCCAAAACTGCTACAAAGTATAAAATTAATTTAACAATATTGACATATTATTTTAAAGACATATGGATCTCTACTACTCTAGAAATGAAGTTATATTTTTATATTTAAAAAATCTTACAGATATGCTGCTGCTGTCATTGATAGGCTGACTGTCAGAATTAGACTGACTGCAGGGACAGGAATTTCCCAACTGGAATCCTGTCATGCCCACTGTAGGCTAGGCCTGCGGCCTGCCCTAAGACCTAGTACTGTATTAGTTAGCATAGCCCTAACCTCACCAGTACTTAAAGCCACACTGGTTCACTTCCACAGAAGGTCAGCAATGAGTTCTTCTCTTACTATGCATATAGCAAGCTCCTGCAATACTACTTTGATACTATAAGTGCAACTTAATAATTTTTCCTACACTGTAGACTTGATACATTGTTCTTTAGCATCTATCTTATAAACTGTCACTCTACAGTTCTCATCACTTCAATGTGAAACACTCATTAAGTTACTTAGTTAGAAAATTTCTTTCTATCTTATCTCCTCAAATTTGACACATTTTATGCAGCAACAAATGCAATTCCACACTGTTAGATACTATGACTGAAATCAGAAGTGAAATTAGAAAGAGACAACAAAAAGATTCAGCTTGTCATTCACACACAGCACTTAATATGAAACACCATCAATTCTAAGTCAAATTCAATGAAAATATAGTCATTGGAAAGTTCTTGTTTCACTTGATTATTCTCTTCATTTTGATCTGGCAATTCACTGTGGTGGGTGGGAAATCTCACATCAAAGACTGGATTGTCAGTTTTGGCTACTCAGACATAGACTGACTGCAGGGACAGGGATTTCCCAACTGGGATTCTGTCTCTAATACACTAATAGGAAATTGGGATGGGACTGAGACTTGATGATTCAAACTGAGATGGAACTGGGACTTAATTTAAAGAGATTGAGATTATTTAATTAGGGATAGAGATCCCCAATTTTCCTAAACTTAAAATAAAATCTTATTTTATACTATTTTTAGTATCAAAATCATATACAAATGTATATATGCATTTTGACTTTATGTGCCAATTTTTCTATTTTGTTATAATTTGGTGTAAAAATACACTTTCAAAATAAAGTTTGAAAAAAAATTAAAGTTGTTTGAGAGATAGAAAAATCTAGAGATGGAACATAACATAGAAAATTTGAAACTGAGAAGAGAATGTGACTTTTATTCATATTTTGAAATGGAATTGAGACTAATTTTGAAATTTTGAGAAGGGATTGGAATCAACTCAATTGAGATTGACATTCAGTCTTGTCTCTTTGAAATTTCAAAGGGACTTCAACAGTCAGTCTACTCAGACATTTTGTCTGATCATCACAACACAATCACATCCACTACAGTTCTGAAACATTGAAAATTGATTGCATTTATGATAAAGAATCTATATTCAAGGGAAAAATACTTGTGTTCTCAAACTGATTAAGAATTCACTCAGTTTTGATGGCTCTTCATCAGTCTCTCACAGTGAAAAGTTTTTGTGTTTCTGACTTACTAAGTTTTAATCAGCAACATCAAAGCTGAATTGAAGTCTGAACTTACATAATTATTCCATCAAACTCTATTATATTTCATCAAAGTGGTACAACTGCAGAACACAGCCAAAAGTCCAGCAGAACATAGAAATTTAATCACAACTCAGTCAAAATAAAATCTTTTTAAATTCAGTTTGATATTTCTAATTCTCCAATCAATTCTCTATCTCTCTGATATTCAATCAATTTTCTCTGGCCCTGATATCCACCTCTTAAAAGTCAAAATCAATTGTCAGTTGAGATCAGCAAAATGTAAAACTCCATGCTGTGGTCTTCTTACATTCATTCCATCATCTAAAAGAGATTCATAAAATCTTCTTAATGCTTAGATGATCATGCTTCATGGCATCTGAAATTTGTAAACTTTATAACTAACCACATGATCTCACTAGCAAAGCTGAACACATAAAATCTGCCACAGACACTTCTTTATAAAGATCAGTGGCAATATATCTAGAGACTCTAGATACTGTTGTAGCAATATAAGTTATCTCTCTCTCTCTCATACTTAGATCTCTTTGTAACCATCTCTCACTCAACTTAATCTCATTTATGAAGACTGTAAGTCATTGTCATGTTATCTGCAACCATCTGATTCTCACAGTTTGCCACTCAAATAAGCAGATGGTCTGACAATGATTTTTACAAGATAGAACAACTGAGATCAAACTGAATTCTCAACTCTTTTCTTAGTATCAGAGTTAGCTGAGACACTGAGTGTGACAATAAATCTGAATGAAAGCACAACTCAGACTAAGAAATCATCTTCAGAGAACACAGAATTTCTTGAGAACTTAAGAGAGTGAATACATCTTATGAAAAGAATTCAAGAACTACAGCAAAGTTTATAAACTCTGAATAGAAAGCATAAGTGAACAGAATTACTTAATATTCTAATTCCTAATTTAAATTCTTCAAAGAAGAGTTCAGTCATCAAGTCTTCACAACATAAGATCAACTACTAAATCAAGACCTATGCAGTCTATCAGCAGTTTATCTTTTAAATAGAATTCATCTGAGATGCTAGTGGTCTGAATGACAATGAAACTCTGAAGTACACAGTTACAGAGTTGGACTATAATTAGAAAGATCTTTGAGAATCACACTCAGTTCAGAACTCTATTCTGAACATCTGAACTGAACTTAAACAATTTCTACTTTTATGACTAGATGATTCTGAAAATCAAATTCAATTGATCTGGAAAAATCTTTTCCATCTTCATAAAAGAGATAATGAATCAGACTTTGACTGATTGCAATGATTTCAACAACATTTGCAACAAGTGAGTGAAGAGACACAGAGTGTAGATAAGTTCATCAAACATTTTTGTCTATGACAATATGATAAATCTATACACAACAAGCTGAACAAACAGAAGAATCTCTTAGAGAAACTGAATGAGATTCAGACAGTTGTGATGTGATTACAATCTAGTGTCAAGAGTTTCACTTCCAACCCAAAGTCACAATTCATCTCAGAGACAAACATCAACTGTGGTGGAACATCATTCTATTCAAACTGAGTCTGTGGATCATGAGGTCAGAGTTATAGAAACAAGATCTGAATTTCATTATGACAGAGAGAAAATCAACATCAGAGAATCTTCAATTCTCAGTTTATGAACTCAAAGTGAGAAGAAAAATCAGATAAGAATGCTTGCTATAATTGTGATGAGACTGATCACTATGTGAATAAGTGCATTAAGTCAAAGAAGAAATAGAGGTTTGAGAAGCAGTCTGTAGATAGAATGAACATCAAGCAATTGAAATTGTCTAAACTACAAGCTGTTTTCTTAATCACATTGTTCATCAGAGTTTGTAACTCTGAAGTAGAAAAAGAAGTTAAGTGAACTGCTGTGGCAGACTCACTATGTTTCTTTCTGATCATAAGTCTGAAGCTTGCAGTAAGACTGGGTCTGAAGATTCATAAGATAAATGTTAAGATGAAGACTGCAGAAAAGAATCATTTCAAGCTAGTATTTGAAGAAATTATGAACATTTTCTTTGAGACACAAGATACTATGAATAATTGACAGATGTTTAATGAGCAAGCATTGATTGCTGATATATCTGAGAATATGATGTTAGATCTCTTTCAACTACACTATCATGATTCTATTGTTTCATTTGAAAATCTGTCACTTAAGTTTCATAAACAGAGTGGATTAGATTCTATGACAAAAATCAAGTCAGTTTCTCTAAATGAACTTGTCAATGGTGGTAAATTCTTCTATGTAATGAGAATTCATAAAAGTGAACAAGTTACCATCATGAATGTGAATCTGCAGATATCAAACAGTTACAAAGATTTAATTGATGCATTCAGTGATGCAAAAGATGCTTTCTTACTTTCTCATCAGAAGAATGATCTAGACATTGAGTTGTTGCTGAGAACAGTGTCAAAGTTTGGCTCCATTTATTGACTTTCAGAAACAGAGACAGAGACTTTACAAGAGTATGTCAACTTCATTTTGTCAAGTGAATTCATCAGACTCTTCAGATCATCAGCTGGATCATTCATTCTGTTTGCAAAGAAGAAGAATGGGAGGTTACAAATGTGTGTGAATTATCAGAACTTGAATTCAAAGATAGTAAAGAATCAATATTCACTTCCACTGATTGAAAACATTCTGAATTGAATTGAGAAAGCTAAGATGTATATTCAGCTGAATGTGAAGAATATGTATCATCATTTATGAATAAAAAACAGAGATGAATGGAAAACAGTCTTTCAGACTTCACTGAAAATGTTTGAATATCAGATGATTTCATTTGAACTTATGAATGCATCAGCAGCATTTCAGTCATACATCAACAAGACACTGAGAGAGTACTTAGATGTCTTTGTGGTGGTGTATCTGAATGATGTTGTGATGTATTCTGAGAATGAGAAAGAACACACTGAACATGTTTATAAAGTGCTCAAGACACTGAAAGAGACTGAACTCTATTGCAAAAGATTTAAATGCTGATTCAGTGTTACAGAGATAGACTTTCTAAGATATGTGATATTGCCAGAAGATGTTTCAATGAAAAAAGTCTGAATGAACACAATCATTTCTTGATCAGAGTTCAAGAATTGCTGAGATATTTAAGTCTTTTTAAGATTTGCTAACTTCTACTGATGGTTCATTCCCAAATTCTCCAAGCTTGTGCTTGGTTTAACTAGCAGATTAAAGAGTGGGAAGTCAGGGAAGAAGCAATTTAGAAAGAAAAGAAGAAGAAGTGAAGAAGTGAGCAGTTCACTCAGCTTTCTTACAAAAGAAACTCATAAATTCTTCTATGACTTAAAGAAGACATTTACAAAGCAAGTGATGATATATCACTTTAATTCAAAGAAGAAAATCAAGCTGAAAATAGATGCATCTGAATTTACTGTGTCTGAGATTCTCTCACAGCTACAGAATGATGATATGTGAAGATCAGTGGGATTCTATTCAAGAAAAATGATTTCAGCTGAGTACAACTATGACATTCATGATCAAGAATTGCTAATTATAGTTGAGTCATTTCATCAATAAAGATGCTGACTAGAGAGATCAATTCAATCCATTTTTATTCTGACTGATCATGATAGTCTCAGACATTTTGAAATTTGCAAGAGTTGTCAAGACAACAAGTACAGTGAGCTCAGAAGTTGTCAGCTTTCTGATTTAAGATTGATTATGTGAAAGAATCAAAGAATTCAGCAGATGATTCTTCACAAAGATCAGACTATGCTAAAGTATTGAAATATGAAAATACTCAAGAGTGTGAAGCAGCTGAACAGCTCAGTTTCATGCTAATCTATTCTGATCAGTAAGTTGAGAAGAAAGATCCAGAACATGTCTTGTCTAACAGAAATGTGCACTCTGTGAACAGAAAGATATGTTATGAATCAGAACAGACTTACATAAAGCTGCTTCTGAATAATACTCATGATATTCAAAGATTTAACAATGAGTTATGAGATGTTAAGCAGCTTATTCTGAGTAATGTTCTGAATGAAACAGACTCACAAGAGACTGCATCTCTGAATCTAATGACAATGTTATCTGAGATTCTTGCTGGTGACAATCATGCAATAGAGATTAGAAAGAGTCTTCAGTTAGACTCAATTAAGTTTGTGAACTGAACAGAGAAGAAAGACTGTCTTTTTATGAAAAAGTGTCTCTATATATTCACAAGTGAAGCTCTGCAAATTGAACTGATTAAAAGACATCATGATTTATCTCTGATGAGTCACTTTGCAAGTGAAAGAACTTATGAACTGCTAGCATGCAGATTCTATTGATCAAGAATGAAGAAGCTTGTGAAAGAATGCTTTGATGTCTGTGATGTTTGCTTGAAATTCAGACAGATCTGAATGAAATGACAAGAAAAGATGTCTTCTTTGTCAATTTCTGAAAAGTCTTGAGAACACATTGCAATGAATGTGATTACAGATCTTCTGTTAAGTCAGAATTTTAAGAGAGTGAAATTCAACTGTATTTTGATCATTATGAACTGATTTATGAAGATATCTCACTTTATTTCAGTCAGAAAAAAGCTGACATCTGAACAACTTACTGAATTAATTATATATGAGCTAGTCAGATTGCATGAACTTCTCTCAAGCATAGTCTCTGATTATGAGTCAATATTTATAAGTGAGTTCTGGAGAGATCTGTTATATCTTCTTAAAGTTGATAGAAGAATGAGCACAGCATTTCATTCTCAAACAGATGATCAGATTGAAAGACTGAATAGTACTCTTGAACAGTATTTATAAAGCTTCATCAATTATGAACAAGATGACTGAGTTGAAAAATTGTCCCATGCAGAGTTTGCTTACAACAACTCTAGACAATTCTCAACAAAAAAGAGTCTTTTTGAGCTTTTGACAGTAAGTCATCTGCAGATGAATTTTCTGAAAGCAGAAATATTAGCATCAGTCACAACTGAGTCTCATAAACTAACAGATCAGTTGAAAGAGCTGCATAAGACAGCTCAGAAGAGTCTTACAAAGACACAAGTCTATTAAAAGAGCTACTATGACAAGAAACATACTGCAGTATCATTTTACAAAAATGATCAGATATGATTAGATCTTTGTAACATTAGAACAGCACATTCTAGCAAGAAGTTAGATGTTCTCCAGCATGAATCATACTGAATTATGGAAAAATTGAGACCCCAAATCTATTGATTGAAACTATCATCAGAGCTGAAAGTACACAATGTATTTCATGTGTCTCTTCTAATCAAACATAAGAAACAGAAGAGAGTGAATAGTCAATCACACCACTTAATTCATAAGACATTCCCTGTGAAGCAAGAGTATCAGATACAGAAGATTGTTGACTTCTGTAAGAATGACTGAGTGATTGAATATCTTGTGTGATGACAGAGATATGAGAAAAGAACTTGAAAGTCTTCAAAAAATGTGAGACATCTAGATAAGAAGCTGTTTAAGTTTCATAGAAAACATTCAGATAAGTTCAGTCTATGTCATATTCTGAGAATGTGCACTTAGAGAGATCTTGTTAGATTTGTAAAGACATTTACAAAGCAGTTAGAAAATGATTCATGAAGCAGAACAGCAGTAGCTCAAGTAGTGAATTAATTTAGAAGAAAACTCAGTGTGTAAAAGCATTTACAACTGTCAAGAAGTGATTCATAAAGCAGACATAGTGAATTTACTCTAAAATAAAAGAAAGAACTAGACTATTAATGACCAAAGCTCACAAGAGAAAGAGAAAACTAGACTATTAGTGATCAAAGCCCACAGTAACAAAAGAAAGAAAATAAGAGAACAACTCTAAGAATTGAAAGAATAAGTTTTGTGTGTCTGATAGACACAGTTATTACATCTGTTTCTATCAAGAGAACTTGCAACACACTGTTTCAATAAGAGATTTGAGTTACTCTGACATGCTGTACATAACTGCTGAAGATAATTATCTGTCATGATGATCAGAACTTCTTTCTGAAGCTGAGCTCTATTTTTCAGTCAAGCAGAGTCTGTTGAATCAGTAAGAGTTGCAGACTGAAGAGAAGAAAAAGCAAGAAGTCATCTTTCATGATCAGATGAATTCTGATCTGAAATTAAGAATGAAAGATGACTCATGATAACTGACATTCTGACTGATAAGTTAGCAGCTGGAGCAGATGCTGAAGAAGCAGAAGCAGAAGCAGAAGCAGACACAGCAGACAGAGAAGAATTTAATGAAACTGACTTCTAGAGAAAGAAAAGCATTAGCTGAAACTTTAAATATCATTTTGTAAATGAGTTTATGAAGCAGAAACTGTCATATAGATTATGTTATGAAGCAACTCAACATATCTTGAGTGCATCAGAGACAGAATCAATGCTTGAGAATGAATGCAGTATAGAAAAAAGCACAGATCAAGAATGAGAATGTGATAGAAATGAATCAGACTGAGAAAAATGAGATGATGCATTATTAATAAGAATTTCTGATCTGAGAGATGAATGATCACTCTGTCTCAAGATCTGATCAACTGAGGCAATGAAACTAGTAGTTGAAAAAGAATTGTTACTAGACACAGTAGACATCATTAAGTGTTTCTGTCAAGCTCAAATATTAGCACTCTGGATATGCCATCAGTCATGCACACAGAAAAGAGAATTATGGAGTGAAGAAACACTTTGTAAAGAATATTTCAGACTTTGTAAAAGCAATTATGAAGCATTAAAAGAAGAAGAAATGAAAGAATATCACTTACACTGTTATAATCAAAATCAGACTGACTGAGTCATGATGTCTGAGAAGAGATCTTAAAATCTTCAGAGACATAACTCTTTGTTGCATAAACAGAGACTGACAGCAATGATGCTTCTTCACTTTAATTTTCTTAAGAAATGGCAGTGATTGAGAACTCTGCTTTAGATGAAGCAGAGAATTCTGAAGACATCTCTCTTATTACTTCTGAAGAGAGTCTTGAATGATAACTGATTGAAGTTTTACTCTCAAACTTACTGAGTCATTGTTGCTCATGTTTTGACATCTTAATTTTGAAGAAGAGAGACACAGCAAAATTATCTCTTTGCATAATGTATTAGCATTGAGAAAAGTCATTTACAAAGCCTCTCAAAATTCATAACCATCAAGAAAAGAATGCTTGTCAGGAACTCTTATTAAAATAAAGAAAAATGTTGTTGAAAAGAAAAAAGAAAGAGAGAGAGAGAGAAGATCAAGAAAGAGATATTTATATTCAAGAGATTGCTGAGTATTACTAAATGAATCATGAAAAATGACAGTCACTAGTAGACTACAGCAACTACATTATGATCACAGAAAAGCTGTCACTCTTGCTGTGATCTTACTGTCACATCTACATCTAGAAACTGAGATTGAATTAAGGCTCTGCATTGTGGTCTTCTTACATTCATCACACCACAAAGAGATTTTGTAAGAAGTTGTTACAATCACAGTGAAGCTGTCACTCTTACTGTGATCTTGATCACATCAACATCTTGAAGATCAAGACTCATGAAGAGAAGAGAATCTGTAAAACTTCACACTGTGATCTTCTTACATTCATTTCATCATCTAAAAGAGATTTGTAAAATCTTCTTGATGCTTAGATGATCATGCTTCATGACATCTGAAATTTGTAAATCTCATAACTGATCATATGATCTCACTAGTAAAGCTGAACATGCAAAATCTGTCACAGATGCTTCTTTATGAAGATCAGTGGCAACATATCTAGAGACTCTAGATACTGTTGTAGCAATACAAGTTATCTCTCTCTTTCTTATGCTTAGATCCCTTCATAACCACCTCTCACTCAACTTAATCTCATTTATGAAGACTGTAAGCCATTGCCACATTATCTGCAACCATCTGATTCTCACACAAAAACAAATTAAATCACAACTCAGTCAAAATAAAATCTCTTCATAATTGAGTTAATATCTCTGATTTTCTGATCAATTCTCTATTTCTCTGATATTCTATTGACTTTTTCTGACCCTGATTTTCACTTCCAAAAAGTCAAAACCATTTGCCAGTTGAAATCAGCAAAGATAAATTCAATCATAACTTAAACAAAACAACTCTTCTCTCTTTTCTATTTGTTTCAGAGACATAGACTCTCCCAGTCACTGATCCCTGCATTCATCAGCTAGTGATGGTTAAAATTGCTCTTTTATAGTTAGAATAATCATACTAGGCTTGTTGATTTTCTAGCAAAGAAGAAGGCTTTTTACTTACATATCATAACAGTTTCTTCCAGTTCTTCTGCAGTTGAAATTTAACTTTGTCTTGAGATATGTTAGTGTCTTGCAAAGAAGAATTAAAATTGTAATCTGAGATTAAAAAAGAACTCAGTTATTTTGAATCTTAGATATTGATTCTGAGATTCTGATAAAGTTGCTTATCACTCTTCAAAAAGACAAGAGAAGGTTTTTTCCTGGACTTGACTTCTTAAATAGACAGAAACAGCATATAACTCATCTATTTTCTATGATCAACATAAGATATAGGGACTAAAGTTACACTCTTGAAGTGTAAGAATAGTTGATATATTGAACTGAGATTATAAGTGGTTTGCTTAACTCTTTTCTATCAAAAAGACTTGTAGTTTGACAATTCTCTGGAAAAATTGTTAGTGAATTCTCTTATTTAAGTACATCTACTCATCTGGCTTCACAAGTTTTCTTTTGCCATCTTGCACCATTCTCTTCAGTTTCAGAGTAATCTTAAAATAAACTACTCTAATAGTTCAGAAATGCATCATCTATTACTGCTATTTTTGTTCAGAAAATTTTGAAAACTTTGGCTTTTTCTCAACTGATTTCTGTCAAAACTTAGTCTTAGTTTTCCTGTTCTCTTGAAAAACTGAGATTAGTTTTTGGAAGATTTCTATTGTGGAAGAAAAAAATCTCTCTAGATATGTTCTCAACTGAAACAAATCAAAATGTTCTCTATCTCCACTTCTTCATCTTCTCTAAATTCTGAACAAGACTTTAAATCAGTTCTCAAAGTTCTTGCACTGTTGCACAAGAATGTCAGAAAGAAAATTATGTTCTTGTTCAAAAAGAATTAAACTCTTGCATTCTCAGTCTTCAAAAGATTCTCTTCTTTCAAAAAGAAAAAGATATTTTCTGTTTTCAGTTTGAAAATGACAATGACAAGCTGAATCTTTTGGAAAGAAGACTTAGAAAGTTGAAAAAGCTATCTATAAGTTCAGAATCTTTAGTTTCTTTTTTAACTTCTATCTCTTCTGAGCCTTCTCTGCCTTCTGTGACTGTTAATACAGTGTCAGAGAAATCAAGTACTGGATGTAAATTTAGCTACTCTGATGCTGTTGAGCAAAATCTACAAAAACAGTTAACAGTCTCTTTCTCTCCAACTTGTGCTTCTGAGACTGGAAAACCAAAGTCTGGTTTGAGAAATTCAAGAGAAAACAGACTGATTTTTAGAGTCAATTCTGAAATTGCTGAGAGAATTCAAAATAAGATCTACTTTATCAGAAACAGAATCAATGATATCTTTGTGAATGTCAAAATTACTAAAAAATCAGTGGTCTCCTCAGTTGTGAAATCTTTTAAGAGACTTTCAGTGATTCTGATTACAACAGATCAATTTTCTGCAGAATTTCTTCAAAATCATGATAAAATCTGGCAATCTGCTCTTTCTGATGTATTGACTGACTGTGACTTTGATTTTTCTCAGTCAAAATATCATAAAGATGAACATTGAGAATTATTTATTATTCATGAAATTTCTACTGAGATTTTCAACAATGACAATGATCTTGATCTTCTAAAAGAAGAATTTGAAACTTTCAATTCAATTTCTTTAAAAAGACTTTTTTAATGACTCTCTTTAGCAGAAAACAGAATCAATAAAAAGTATGCTTCAGCTATCTTTCATGTGAAATTAATGGAACTTATCAAGACTCTGAAATCAGTTAACATTACTGATAGACAATGTAAGTTGTTTCATTTGAAAAAGCTCAATCACAATCAAGATACAAAACAACAATTCAATGTTTTAACTGTCAACTCTATGATCCTATCTCTCTAAACTGCAAGAGAGAAACTAGATGTGGATTGTGTGCAAAGAATCACAGCACAAAGTCACATAAAGATGAGACTTATGATATGATTGACAAAGCTTGTGATCATGCTGAAATCAAGTGTGCAAATTGTGATGAAAATCATGTTGCAAACAGTCATGTTTGCTGTTTTTATAAAAAATCAGCTGTTAAGTCAACTTCTTTTTCTTCTTTCTTTGCTTGAAGAAAAACAACTGAGACTCCAACAACAGTTATCACCAATCTGTGTTATGAAGTTATAACTTGCCAAGCTCTGATAATCCAGTTATCATGGTGTCTCCCCTAACAAACCCATTCAGTATAACTTGGTTATCAGTCAGCTTGGCAGCATGAGTTAGAGTTTGTGTTATATGGGGCCCCCATACAGTGATTGGCAGGCTGTAGAATTACTATGCCAAAACAGTACATGTGCAGGCAGGCTGGTAGCTTAGTAATTAGAGAGCTTAGTAATTACACAGCTGATTACACAGCGCGCAGGCTGGTTACTAAGCTCCAGGGCATGTAATGCCAAGACCAGCAGTCTACACAGTGCGCGAACTGATTACTAAGCTCCAGAGCATGTAATTTTTGAGCAGAAGTCAGATGACTTGTTAGATGATCAGAATTCTGAAGAAGAAATCAGAAAACCATAGATTCACCATCTTCTCTTCTCAATCATAATACTGATTTCATTATCTTTGTCTATTGGGCTGGCAGAGGTTTGCTAGAGGTTTTTCATATGTTTTTTTCATAGTCTCAGTTATAGCATGTTCATCTATAAGTATTCTTGTCTCATTTATTAGAAGCAGATCAGATGCAATATTATAGATGCTTAGTTACATGATCATTACATGCTTCTGTGGCATTCAATAGTTATGAGCCCAGGCTCTTTCAAGAATTTAGTTATTATCTAAAGATACATTCAAGATACTTTATTTTACTTTTGTTACTCATACAAATAGAGATCACTATTAAGTATCTTGAGATCATACATTGAACCCTCTATTTAAGCTTAAATCTTAATTGTAAAGTTCATGGAGATCTAATGCATCTATATATTTTGTTACCAATTTAAGTCTACAGAAAATCATAATCTAGAATCAACATCTCAACTTCAATAATTAATTAAAAATGAATGAATTGTCTAGAAGAGTTGTTATGCTGAATAGCTCTGATGATTGAGAAGAATGAATTGAAGACATCAAGCATTTAGTAAATCTTCACTGATTGTGGCTGTATATTGATCTGACAAAAGAAATGCATTCTGAACTTCAGAAATCTATTATAGAGAATTTTCTTTCTTCTGAAAGAATTAAAGAAACCATGACTTCTGCAGATACAAAACATGCAAGAAATATGCAAAGAAATCAATACAGAACTTGAAAGAAGAGAGTCTTAGTGATGCAAGAGCTACAGAAGACAATAAAAGATCATGTAAATTCATCTCTGAGAATTCTTACAATAAGTGAATCAGATAACATAGAAGCTACTGCAAAAGAACATCTGAAAGCTCTATATGCTAGAAATGTGATGAATGCTTCTCAATTGAAAGCTAGACTAGTAGAGAGATTCAAAATTCTAGAAGACAGATCAAAGAATCAAGCAATTGAAGCATATTTACTGAACTACAAAGAAGCATTAAATCAAACTATCATGTATGATATGTGCAAATATATCTGCAAGTCTTTTGCCTTCAAACAATTTCTGAGAGCAATGTCTCAGAATTACAGAGAATTCTTCTATATGTATCTGTCAAAGCTTCTAACTGAAGAGAATTTGAATCAGAAGCATGAGCTGAATGTTTATAGACATATTTAAATATTTCAGCAGACATTAAAGAAGGATTCTGAGCCAGATCAACAGAATAAGTTGTCAGCATATTCCACTGAAAGAATTGTTCAAAATAAGCTGTTGAGGAAGAATAATAGAAATACAAACTCTGCATATCTTTGCAGAGAGCAACATAATTGGATGTACTGTTCATATTTTAATTCACTTGTTCAATCAATGAGCTGGAAATCAGATCCAAAAATTGATAATAAGATCAAGAAAGCATTGAAGAATCCAGTGAATGAAAGAAAATTAAAGAAGAAGATTGCAAATTGAAAGAAATTGAAGAATTCAAATACTACTGAAGAAGTTAGTGCTTCAGATAATGTGACAGACAGTGATGCTAACAAAGTCATTGCCAAGACATTTTCTAATCTGACTATCTTCACTTCTGTAATGGTTTTTAACTCCACTAACATGAGCAACAAATATGAATCCTATTCATTACAGAACAGCTTCATATTAGATGAGGGTGCAGATGCACATATTTGCAATGATTTTACAAGATTTCAAAACTATTGAAATGCTGATTCTTTGAATATTGTGCTTGTTGAAAATACTCATTGTAAAATTCATGGATATGATGATGTTGAAGTTTATACCCAAACACTGACAGATGCTGACAAGATATTACTACAGAACATTCTCTACATTTCTGACTTTCATATGAATCTAGTAGCATATGAGTTGCTGCATGCAAAGAATTGTTATTTGGACAATGAGTCTCTTACAGTTTACTACACTGACACAAGAGATATCTTGTTCAATTTGACTGTTAAAGAGAGAAAAATCGTCATTGAATACAGATCTATTAACATCACAACAGATAGTATCACTAAGAGTGTTTTTACTGCCTCATTGAATGAAGATTTGATTAATAAACCAGTCACAGCATTGATCTTCAGTTTGCTGAAAATTATGAATATTTGACATCTGAGACTTGATCATCTGAGCAGAGAGTCTCTGGCACATCTCTCAAAGATGTCTATCAACATGAAATTTGAAAAGATCTCTCAGGATTCTCTAACTGTGAAGTGCAGATCTTGTGCTCTTTCAAAAGTAAAGTAAATTATACACAGAATGTCATCAGAAAGATCTACACATCTGTTCATGAAGATGTCTGTTGATCTCATACAGTTTGCTTTGAATTATAATGGAGATAGGTGGGCAGTTCACTTATATTGTGATTATATCCACCTGCACTATGTGGAAATGATGCAGTGAAAATCCAAAAGTTTGACATGCACAGCAAAAATGATAAGGGTAATTCTCAATTTATATCAATTGACTATTTTGGCTATTCAAATTGACAGAGAAATCTCTATGCAGTCAGAACTGGCAGCTTTGACTTAAACATATGATATAGTTGTTTAACATTCAGCATACTACACACTGACTCAAAATGGAGCTGCATAGTGTGCAGGAGCTTTAATAACAACAGCAGCACATACAATGCAGATTGAAGTCAGTTTATATGAGAATTTGTGATCAGAATGTGTCAAGACTGCAGTGTATATTTTAAATAGAATTTCAGTTAAAGATTTTGATTGAAATACTTCTCTTGAATTCTTAGGGAAATATCTTCAAACTGCAACTCCTTTAACTGAAATTAGGCATATAAGAGTTTTTGGCTGTAGAGCATATTCTTTAATTAAGAATGCACAATACAGAAGAAATCAGAAGCTGGCTTCTAGAGCAAAAGTTAAATATCTCATTGAATACAAATTAACAAATATTTTTCACATTTGAATTCCAGTACAACAAAAGATTATATTAACAAGAGACATTATATTTGACAAAGATACACTATTTAATTCTGATGAGATCAGTAATGAGCTCTTATTACAGATGAGCTTCATTGTGCTGAATACAATATCTTTTGTTAAAGTAAGTGATATTAACAAGATGAGTTGAAGCAAGCATGACAGTGAAGATGAAGACTCTGAGAAGAATACATCATGTGAAAGTCAGAAGACTGTTGATCAGTCAATAAGATTGATGGAGACAATGACTAAGACACTAACTGATCAATTAGAAGAGATATATGCATGGTCAACATCAAAGTCAACATCAGAGTTATCAGTTTCAGACATCTACACTCAATCTCTTCTGAATGACCCAACAACACCATCAACTGAAATAGAGATGCTGGATCAACTTTCAATGACAGTCAATCATTCTGCTGTGGAAGCTACAGAGGCAGTGACTGATGTTATGATTAAGTATAAGACTTTGTGCTGTGGTCTTCTTACATTCATTTCATCATCTAAAAGAGGTTCATAAAATCTTCTTGATGCTTAGATGATCATGCTTCATGGCATCTGAAGTTTGTAAACTTCATAACTGATCATATGATCTCACTAACAAAGCTGAACACACAAAATCTGTCACAGATGCTTCTTTACAAAGATCAGTGGCAACATATTTAGAGATTCTAGATACTGTTGTAGCAATACAAGTTATCTCTCTCTCTCTCATGCTTAGATCTCTTCATAACCACCTCTCACCTAACCTAATCTCATTTACAAAGACTGTAAGTCATTGCCATGTTATCTGCAAACATTCAATCCTCACAGTTTGCCACTCAAATAAGCAGGTGGTCTGACAATGATTTTCATAAGACAGAACAATGAAGATCAAACTGAATTCTCAACTCTTTTCTCAGTATCAGAGTTAGCTGAGACACTGAGTGTGATGATAAATCTGAATGAAAGCATGACCCAGACTGAGAAATCACTCTCAGAGAACACAGAATCTCTTGAAAACTTAAGAGAGTGAATACATCTCATGAAAAGAATTCAAGAACTACAGCAAAATTTACAAACTCTGAATAGAAAGTATAAATGAACAGAATCACTTGATGTTCTGATCTCTAATTTAAATTCTTCAAAGAAGAGTTCAGTCATCAAGTCTTCACAACATAAGATTCATTATCAAATCAAGAACTATACAGTCTACTGACAGTTTATCTTCAAAATAGAATTCATTCAAGATGCTAGTGGTCTGGATGACAATGAAACTTTGAACTATGCAGTCACATAATTGAACTACAATGAGAAAGATCTTTGAAAATCACACTCAGTTCAGAACTCTACTCTGAACATCTGAACTGAACTTAAACAATTTCTACTTCTACAACTAGATGATTCTGAAAACTGAATCTGATTGATCTGGAGAAATCTTTTCCATCTTTGTAAAAGAGATGATGAATCAGACTTTAACTGATTGCAATGATTTCAACAACATTTGCAACAAGTGAATGAAGAGACATAGAGTGTGAATAAGTTCATCAAACATCTTTTTCTATGGCAATATGACAAATCTATGTGCAACAGGCTGGATGAACAGAAGAACCTCCCAGAGAAACTGAATGAGATTCAGACAGTTGCAATGTGATTATGATCTAGTGTCAAGAGTTTCACTCTCAACTCAAAGTCACAATTCATCTCAGAGACAAATATCAACTGTGGTGGAACATCATTCTATTCAAATTGAGCTCATGGATCATGAGATCAGAGTTATAGAAACAAGATCTGGATCTCATCACAACAGAGAGAAAATCAACATCAGAGAATTTTCAATTCTCAGTTTACAAACTCAAAGTAAAGTGAAAAGTCAGATAAGAATGCTTGCTACAATTGTGATGAGACTGATCACTATGCAGATAAGTGCATTAAGTCAAAGAAGAAATAGAAGTTTGGAAAGCAGTCTGTAGATAGAATGAATATTAAGCAATTGAAGTTGTTCAAACTATAAGCTGTTTCCCCAATCACATTGCCTGTCAGATTTCATAACTCTGAGATAGAAAAAGAAGTTAAGTAAACTGCTGTGACAGACTCACTATGTTTCTTTCTGATCATAAGTCTGAAGCTTGCAGTAAGACTGAATCTGAAGATTTGTAAGATGAATGTTGAGATGAAGACTGCAGAAAAGAATCATTTCAAGCTAGTATCTGAAGAAATTACAAACATTTTCTTTGAGACACAAGATACTATAAGTAATTGACAGATGTTTAATGAGCAAGCATTGATTGCTAATATATCTGAGAACATAATGTTAGATCTCTTCTAACTACATCATTATGATTCTGTTGTTTCATTTGGAAATTTGTCACTTAAGTTTCATAAACAGAGTGGATTAGACTCTATGACAAAAATCAAGTCAGTCTCTCTAAACAAACTTATTGATGGTGGAAAATCCTTCTATGTAATGAGGGTTCATAAAAATGAACAAGTCACCATCATGAATGTGAATCTGCAGATATCAGACAGTTATGAAGATTTGATTAATGTATTCAGTGATGCAAAAGATGCTTTCTTGCCCTCTCACTGAGAGAATGACCTAGACATTGAGTTGTTGCTGGAGACAGTGCCAAAGTTTGGCCCCATTTATCAGCTTTCAGAAACAGAGACAGAGACTTTATGAGAGTATATCAACTCCATCTTGTCAAGTGAATTCATCAGACTCTTCAGACCATCAGCTGAGTCATTCATTCTGTTTGCAAAGAAGAAGAATGGGGGGTTACAAATGTGTGTGAATTATTGAGACTTGAATTCAAAGACAGTAAAGAACTGATATTCACTCCCACTGATTGAAGACATTCTGAATTGAATTGCAAAAGCTAAGATCTATACCCAGCTGGATGTGAAGAATGTGTATCATCATTTATGAATAAAAAAGAGAGATGAATGAAAAACAGTCTTTCAGACTTCACTGAAAATGTTTGAATATCAGATGATTTCATTTGAACTTACAAATACATCAGCAGCATTTCAGTCATACATTAATAAGACACTGAGAGAGTACTTAGATGTCTTTGTGATGATGTATCTGAATAATGTTGTGGTGTATTCTGAGAATGAGAAAGAACACACTGAACATGTTTGTAAAGTGCTCAAGACACTGAAAGAGACTGAACTTTATTGCAAAAGATTTAAGTACTGATTCAGTGTTACAGAGATAGACTTTCTGAGATATGTGATATTGTCAGAAGATGTCTCAATGAAAAAAGCTCAGATGAACATGATCATTTCTTGATCAGAGCTCAAGAATTGTTGAGATATTCAAGTCTTTCTGAGATTTACTAACTTTTACTGATAGTTCATTTTCAAGTTCTCCAAGCTTGCGCTTGATTTCACTAGCATGTTAAAGGATGAGAAGTCAGAAAAGAAGCAATTCAGAAAGAAAAGAAGAAGAAGTGAAGAAGTGGACAGTTCATTCAGCTTTCTTACAGAAGAGACTCATAAATTCTTCTATGACTTAAAGAAGACATTTACAAAGCAAGTGATGATATATCACTTTAATTTAAAGAAGAAAATCAAGCTGAAAACAGATGCATCTGAATTTGCTGTGTGTGGAATTCTCTTCCAGCTACAGAATGATGACATGTGAAGATCAGTGAGATTTTATTCAAGAAAGATGATTTCAGCTGAATACAACTATAGCATTTATGATCAAGAATTGCTGATCATACTTAAGTCATTCTGTCAATGAAGATGCTGACTAAAGAAGTCAATTCAATTCATTTCTGTTCTGACTGATCATGACAGTTTCAGACATTTTGAAATCATGCAAAAGTTGTCAAGATGATAAGTGTGATGGGCTCAGAAGTTGTCAGCTTTCTGATTTAAGATTGACTATGTGAAAGAATCAAAGAATTCAGCAGATGATTCTTTATGAAGATCATACTATACTGAAGCATTGAGATATGAGAATATTTAAAAGTGTGAAGCAGCTGAACAGCTCTGTTTCATACTGATCTGTTCTGATCAGTGAGCTGAGAAGAAAGACTTAAAACATGTCATGTCTAATAGAAATGCACACTCTGTGAACAGAAGGACATGTTATGAATCAGAGCAGACTTATGTGAAGCTGCTTCTGAATGATACTCACAATATTCAAAGATTTAAGAATGAGTTATGAGATGTCAAGCAGCTTATTCTCAGTGATACTCTGAATGAAACAGACCCACAAGAAACTGTATCTCTGAATCTAATGATAATATTATCTGAAATGCTTGCTGGTGACAACCATGCAATAGAGATTAGGAAGGGTCTTCAGTTAGACTCAATTAAGTTTGTAAACTGAACAGAGAAGAAAGACTGTCTCTTTATGAAAGAGTGTCTCTATATATTCACAAGTGAAGCTCTGTGAATTGAACTGATTAAAAGACATTATGATTTATCCCTGATGGATCACTTTATAAGTGAAAGAACTTATGAACTGCTAGCATGCAGATTCTATTGATCAAGAATGAAGAAGCTTATGAAGAAATGTGTTGATGTCTGTGATGTTTGCTTAAGATTCAGACAGATTCAGATGAAATCACAAGAAGAGATGTCTTCTTTGTCAATTTCTGAAAAGTTTTGAAAACACATTGTGATGGATGTGATTACAGATCTCTCATCAAGTTGAAATTTTGAGAAAGTGAAATTCAACTGTATTCTGATCATTATGAACTGATTTATGAAGATGTGTCACTTTGTTTCAGTCAGAAAGAAGCTGACTTCTGAACAACTTGCTGAATTAATTATGTGTGAGCTAGTCAGACTGCATGAACTTTTTTCAAGCATAGTCCCTGACTGTGAATCAATATTCATAAGTGAGTTCTGAGAAGATCTGTTATATCTTCTCAAAATTGATAGAAGAATGAGCATGACATTTCATTCTCAAACAGATGATCAGACTGAAAGACTGAACAGTACTCTTGAACAGTACTTATGAAGCTTCATCAATTATGAACAAAATGAATGAGTTGAAAAATTGTCTCATGCAGAGTTTACTTACAACAACTCTAAACAATTCTCAACAGAGAAGAGTCTCTTTGAGCTTTTGATGACAAGTCATTCACAGATGAATTTTCTGAAAGCAGAAATATCAGTGTCAGTTACAACTGAGTCTCATAAACTGACAGATCAGTTGAAAGAGCTGCATAAGATAGCTTGAAAGAGTCTTATGAAGATGCAAGTCTATTAAAAGAGCTACTATGACAAGAAACATACTGCAGTATCATTTTATGAAGATGATCAGATGTGATTAGGTCTTTGTAACATTAAAACAGCACATTCTAGCAAGAAGTTAGATGTTCTTCAGTATGAATCATGTCAAATTGTGGAAAAATTGAGACCCCAAATCTATTGATTGAAACTATCATCAGAACTGAGAGTACATAATGTGTTTCATGTGTCTCTTCTAATCAAACACAAGAAACAGAAGAAAGTGAATAGTTAATCACACCACTCAATTTGTGAGACATTCTCTGTGAAGCAAGAGTATCAGATACAGAAGATTGTTGACTTCTGTAAGAATGACTGAGCAATTGAATATCTTGTGCAGTGGCAGAAATATGAGAAAAGAACTTGAAATTCTTCAAAGAATGTAAGACATCAAAATAAGAAGCTGTTTGAGTTTCATAAAAAACATTCAGACAAATCTGATCTACACTGTATTCTGAGAATGTGTACTTAGAAAGGTCTTGTTAGATTTGTAAAGACATTTACAAAGCAGTTAGAGAATGATTCATGAAGCAGAAGAGCAGTGACTCAAGTAGTAAATTGATTTAGAAGAAAACTCAGTCTGTAAAAGCATTTACAACTGTCAAGAAGTGGTTCATGAAGCAGAAGTAGTGAATTTACTCTAAGATAAAAGAAAGAACTAGACTATTAATGGCCAAAGTCTGCAAGAAAAAGAGAAAACTAGACTATTAGTGATCAAAGTCCACAGTAACAAAGAAAAGAAAACAAGAAAACAACTCTAAGAATTGAAAGAATAAGTCTTATGTGTCTGATAGACACAGTTATTACATCTGTCTCTATCAAGAAGACTTGCAACACACTGTCTCAATGAAAGATTTAAGTTATTTCAGCATGCTGTACATAACTGCTGAAGATAATTGTCTGTCATGATGATCAAAACTTCTTTCTGGAGCTGAACTCTATCTCTCAGCTGAACAGAATCTGTTGGATTAGTAAGAGTTGCAGACTGAAGAGAGAGAAAAGCAAGAAGTCATCTCTTATGATCAGATGAATTCTGATCTAAAATTAAGAGTGAAAGATGACTTATAGTAACTGATGTTCTGGCTGGCAAGTTAACAGCTGAGGCAGAAGCTGAAGAAG
The DNA here is from genome assembly GCF_022830035.1 of Ophidiomyces ophidiicola. Taxonomy (NCBI): domain Eukaryota; kingdom Fungi; phylum Ascomycota; class Eurotiomycetes; order Onygenales; family Onygenaceae; genus Ophidiomyces; species Ophidiomyces ophidiicola. The sequence continues at coordinate 72,772 of NW_026054684.1, forward strand.
GAAGAGCAGAAGCAGAAGCAGACACAGCAGACAGAGAAGAAGTTAATGAGACTGACTTCTAGAGAAAGAAAAGCATTAGCTGAAACTCTCAATATCACTTTGTAAATGAGTTTATGAAGCAGAAACTGTCTTATAGATTATGTTATGAAGCAACTTAACATATCTTGAATGCATTGAAGACAGAATCAATGCTTGAGAATGAGCATAGCATAGAAAAGAGCACAGACTGAGAGTGAGAATGTGATAGAAATGAATCAGACTGAGAAAAATGAAGTAATGCATTATCAACAAGAGTTTTAGATCTGAAAGATGAATGATCACTCTCTCTTAAGATCTGACCAACTGAGACAATGGAACTAGTAGTTGAAAAAGAATTGTTACTAAACACAGTAGACATCATTAAGTGTTTCCATTAAGCTTGAATATTAGCACTCTGAATATGTCATCAGCCATGCACACAGAAAAGAGAATTATGAAGTGAGAAAACACTTTATAAAGAATATTTCAGACTTTATAAAAGCAATTACAAATCATTAAAAGAAGAAGAAATGAAAGAATATCACTTACATCATCATAATTGAAATCAGACTGACTGAACTGTGACATCTGAAAAGAGATCTCAAAGTCTTCAGAGACATAACTCTCTGTTGTGTAAATGAAGACTGATAACAACAATGCCTCTTCACTTTAATTTTCTTAAGAAATGGCAGTGGTTGAGAACTCTGCTTCAGATGAAGTAGAAGATTCTGAAGACATCTCCCTTATTGTCTCTGAAGAGAATCTTGAATGGTGACTGATTGGAATTTTACTCTCAAACTTGCTTAGTCATTATTGCTTATGTTTTGACATTTTGTTTTGAAATATCTCTCTGCATAATGTGTTAGTACTGAGAAAAGCCATTTATGAAGTCTCTCAAGATTTGTAACCATTAAGAAGAGAATGCTTGTCAGAAACTCTTATCAAGATAAAGAAGAATATTGTTGAAATGAAAAAAGAAAGAGAGAGAGAGAGAAGATCAAGAAAGAGATATTTATATTTAAGAGATTGCTAAGTATTACTAAATGGATTTTGAGAAATGACAGTCACTACAGCAACTATATTATGATCACAGAGAAGCTGTCACTCTTGCTGTGATCTTACTATCACATCTACATCTAGAAACTGAGATTAAATTAAGACTCCACATTGCAGTCTTCTTACATTCATCACACCAAAAAGAGATTTTGTACAAAATTGTTACAATCACAGTGAAGCTGTCACTCTCACTGTGATCTTGATCACATCAACATCTTGAGAATCAAGACTTATGAAGAGAGAGAAATCTGTAAGACTCTGTCCTGTGATCTTCTTACATTCATTTCATCATCTAAAAGAGATTTGTAAAATCTTCTTAATGCTTAGATGATCATGCTTCAAGACATCTGAAATTTGTAAACTCTGTAACTGATCACATGATTTCACTAGTAAAGCTAAACACACAAAATCTGCCACAGATGCTTCTTTATGAAGATCAGTGACAACATATCTAGAGATTCTAGATACTATTGTAGCAATACAAGTTATCTCTCTCTCTCTCATGCTTAGATCTCTTTGTAACCACCTCTCATTCAATCTAACCTCATTTATGAAGACTGTAAGCCATTGTCATGTTACCTGCAAACATTCAATTCTCACATTGAGCCACCTGAAGGTATAACATCTACTACACTTTCTGCCACTAGCCATACAGAGGTGGTGAGCACAAATGACAGACAATTAATAGCCAATTGTTCTGCTGCAGAGGCAGTGAGCACTAATGACAGAATTTCAACAGCCAATCATTTTGCCACAGAAGTAGTGAATGACTCAGCTGGAGCAAGCTTAAATGAGCAACCTCAATCTCCTAGATGAAGTGCTAGAATAAGATGCCAGAACACAGATCAAATTGACAGATGGTCAGCTTATACAGCAATTCTGCAGCAAACAGCACATTTGGATTTTTTTTATAGAGACTATTTAACAGCTTTTACAATTATGAATTCTAGACTCCACAGAGAGAACCTTTCAAAGTCTTCAAAGCATTATTTTTCAATGTTGCAACATCCACACACTGGTGAACTTAAGACTGCCATGAATGTGGAAATAGAAAAGCTACAAATGAAGAAATGCTTTGAAGAAGTAGAGAGCTTGAAGAGAATACATTCAATTTCTTTAATGTGGATTTATACATACAAATTTGATGTTAACAGTTTTTTGGAATATTATAAGACAAGACTCATTTTTTGTGGAGATTTGAATACCAATAATAAACATAACATCTACACCACTACTCTCACTGCATGAATATTTCATCTTTTAATGGCTATAACAGCTTAGTTTGAAATGAAGATCTTTCAGATTGACACTGTTAATGCATTCATTAATGCTTCATTTGATAAATCTGTTTATTGCAGACCAGCAGAGAAGTACAGTAAGAAAAGAGATGTTTGGAAGATTCTATAAGTCTTATACAGTCATCTCAAATCTTCACAACTTTGGTATGAAGATCTCACTTCAACACTTCATGAACTAAAATTTCATCAGATTTGTGAAGAATCATGTCTATTCATTGATAAGAATATTATTATCTTCTTTTATGTGAATGATATAGTATTTTTATATCACAGAAAGAATGCTGGAACATTTGAACAGTTACTGAATGATCTATAAATGCATTATGAGCTTTGAGAATTTGAAGAGCTAGAGTGATTTCTAGATATTTATGTTGTATGTGATAGAGATGCTCAGAAGCTTTGGCTGTGCCAGAATAGTTATATTGAGAAGATTGCTAATAAGTTCAATCTTATGAAGTTGAAGTCATCATGTATGTCAATGATAACTGTGGATATAGCTCTCTATATGAAAGCACAAGATAAGCAACAAATACATGCTTATTAACAAAAAGTTGATTTGGCTCTCTATGCTGCTATTATAACATGGCCTGATATTTCATTTGCTACTGCAAAATTAAATGAGGCTTTGATTAATCCAGAATCAGAACACCATACAGCAATTGAGAGAGTTATCTCATATGCTTTTTCAATGAAGTACTACACTCTTGAATTCCATGCTGATGACAGATTGAATACTCAGGGAGAGAATAATAATATCAATGTCATTAACATTCATTTAATAATCATTAGTGATTCTTCTTTTGAAGATGATTTGAGCTCTAGACACTTCTCTCAGAGCTTTATATTTAAGCTCTTTGAAGATTTAATTGATTGAAAATTCTCCAGACAAAAGATTGTTACAATGTCTTCAACAGAAGCTGAGCTTTTAGCACTATTCTATATGGCAAAAGAGATCATGTGGTGGAAACACTTATTTAAGAATATTATGTTGAAATTAGAAAGAGATTTTGATATTTTATGTGATAATTTGCAAACAATTCATTTACTGATTTCAGCAGCTCTGCAACTAATTACAAAGCTCCATCATGTTGATATTCATCACCACTGATTACAGCAGGCAGTTACTAATAAGAAATTGAATATTAGCTGAATTAAAAGAATTAATATGTCTGCAGATGACTTAACAAAAATCTTACCTAGACAGAAATTCAAAAAATTTATGAAGCAATTGAGGCTTGTAAATATTGATTATTTAATAGAGGGGGGTTTGCCACCTACACTGCTGTTAAAGCTATGGAGACATGTTGAGCAGAAGTCAGATGACTTGTCAGATGATCAGAATCTTAAAGAAGAAATCAGAAAATCATAGATTCATTATCTTTTCTTCTCAATTATGATATCAATTTCATTATCTTTGTCTATTGAGCTGGTGAAGATTTGCTAGAGGTTTTTCATATGTTTTTCCCATAGTTTTAATTATAGTATGTTTGTCTATAAGTATTCTTGTCTCATTCATTAGAAGCAGATCAGACACAATATTATAGATGCTCAGTCACATGATCATCACATGCTTCTGTGTTGTCCAATAGTAATGCCAAGACCAGCAGCCTACACAGTGCGCGAGCTGATTACTAAGCTCCGGCGCGCGCAATGCCAAGACTTTTCAAATGCACTAGACTATATTGGGCTTAGTATGATAACTTGTCCCACTAAAGTTAGATGGCACCTTGGCATAACTTACATAGTAACACAGATTATAACACACACTAATTTACCCCTGTATAATCACTAGATACAAAAATGACTAATTCTGAATCTGAATCTGACTTTTAAACTATTACAAATGCAAAATTCAGATCAATTGTCAAAAGAATACATGAGACTGATTCTGAAGATGAACTAGCTCAGATAAGTATTAGAAAGAGAGTTGTTTCCATTACTATTTGTAAATATTAGAAACACAACACTCTTCTCAGATAACATTTCTGTAAAATAATGTTGGCAGAAAAAACATCTCAATGCACACTTATTTAAATATTATTTACTCAACTCAGACTGATTATGTTTTGTTTCAAGAATCATGAATCAGTAAAGACTACAGCTACACTGTTACTCACAGTGCTTATGATTGCATTCTTTCAGAAAATAGAACTGTGAGACCTAGAGTTGCTGTTTTTATGAGAAAGAATTTAAGATTTAAAATCTATTTTAGAACTGATCTGTGTAACAGTTCTGATCTTCTCATTCTAGATGTTATGGATAAATCAAAACAACTTGATTTCATTAAGTTAATTAACATCTATAATGAAAAATCTCCAAGTAATGCTTCTGATGAATGAACTGTTGACAGAGATCTTTCACAACTATCTTTTTCAAAATCAGATAGTATTATTCTTGCTGAAGATTTCAATATTCATCATTCATGATGAAACTTCAACATTACAACATCTGTCACAGCTGATGTCTTGATAGAATGACTTGAAAATCACAACTTGAAATTGATTAATGAAGTGGATAGAGAAACATGTGTCAGACTTAATTTAAGAAATAAATCTGTTCTTGACTTAAGCTTCTTGTCAACAGATCTCTTTCAAAAATTCTTTGAATGAAGAATTGATTCTGATCTCCATTCTGAATCTGATCATGAAATTATTCAGTTTCAGATTGAATTAAATCTTGACAAACTGATTGATAATCCTCTTTATGCAAATTAATACAGCTTTCAGAAAGCTGATTGGAAAAAAGTAAATGAGACTTTGAAAATAAATCTTTCAAAGAGTGAATATCAATGATCTTCAGTTTCTAATCTTTCAGAAGAACTTAAGCTGGAAGTTGAAAAGATCAGAGATCTTATTCATGTCTTAATTCAATATCACATTTTCAGAAAGAGAATAACTGAGAGATTCAAATCATAATGGAATTCATTTCTGAAAGAGAAAAGAAAGTTAATGATCAGAGCTTTTAGAGACTTTAAAAAAGACTTAATCAGCTATGAAGATTATCAGACTCAAAGAACTGAATATTTTTCTGCTGTGAAATAAGTTAAAGCTGAATGTTGGAATAACTTTCTTGAAAAAGCTGAAGAAAAAGAAATCTTCAAAGCATATAAGTACACAAAGAACTTGAAAGTGGAAAAAACTCCAATTCTCAACTATGTTGACTCAGATCATGAATCAAAATATACAGTCACATTTAATGAGAAATGCAAAGCTTTCATCAGTACTTTTTTCAGAAAATCATCTAAATATTCATCAATCAATTGATCTGAATATCATAAGAGTGAGAAGTGGAAATGACAGCAAATCACTGAGATTGAAATCAAAAGATTAGTTTTCAGTGATTTAAAAGTCAGTGCATCTGATTCAGGTGAAATTTCTTTTCTGATCTTACAGAACATTTATTCAGTTCTTAAAGATAGATTGTTTCAACTCTACAAGAGTCTGTTTGAGAAGAACTATCATTTTGATGTCTGAAGACAAGCTACCGAAGTCAAAGTCATTCTGAAGAAATCAAACAGAAATGATTCTATTCTCAAGTCTTACAGAATCATTTCACTTCTGAATTGTTTGGGCAAAGTGATGAAAAGAGTGATAGTCACTAAACTCAGTTTCTGAGCAACTACTACTGATCTCTTGTACTTTGATCAGTTTAATGAAAAGAAACAGTCTTCTGCAATTGATGCTGCTTTAAGTCTCACTCATGACATTCAACTTGTCAAAGCTAAGAAATTGATGACTTCAGCTCTTTTCATTGATATTAAAGAAGTATTTGATTTTGTGTCAGTGAATAGATTGATGAAGATTTGTTTGAATTTAAAGTTGCTCAAGAATCTTGTCAGATGGATTGAATCTTTCATGAGAATCAAAAAGATTCAATTGATTTTTGATGAATAAAAACAGTTAACATCAGTTTCAATCAACATTGATGTGTCATGAGACTCATCACTCTCATCAGTTCTTTTCTGAATTTACACAAGATATCTTTTTGAGAATTTGAAAGAACTGAAAGATGTAAAAATTTTAAGTTATATTGATGACACTGATTTAATTATTTCTTCTGAATCAGTTGAGAAGAACTGTGAGCTGTTGAATAAAGCAATCAGTATAATGTCTGAAAGACAAACTTCTCATGTTATTCAATTTAATATGAACAAAACTGAGCTGATTCACTTCATCAAAGATTATTCTGAATCAGATTCAGTTTCATTGAATGATCTGACTTTTAAATCAAAAGATCTAGTGAGATGATTGGGAATCTGATTTGACAATCAACTCACTTTCAAAAGACATGTGAAAATCAAAATTGCATCAGCTGAAAGAGTCTTGAATCAGATAATAAGACTTTTAAATACAGAAAAAGATCTTACTTTTCAAGCAATGAAACAACTCTACATGAACTCTACATGACTTACATCACTTCTGTTGCTGATTTTGAAGTTTCAGTTTGATGGAATGGTCAAAAGAGTCTACTTCATAAGTTTGAAAGACTTCAGAATTCATCTTTAAGAAAGATTTCAGAGATTTTCAGAACTTCTTCAATCTATGCTATAAAAATTGAAGCTGCTATTTCTCCACTCAAAGTGAAATTCAATAAGCTGTGCAGAAATTATGCTTTCAGATTGTTGAAATTGTCAGAAAAACATGCAATCAGAACAAGAGTGTCTTTAAATTTTTCTTCACATTTAAATGAAATTGAGTTGAACTGAAGAAAGTTTCTGAACTGAAATCAAAATGAGTGAACTCTTGATCATGTTGAACAAACATCAGAAAAAAGAAAGAGAAAAAGAACAAAAAGAATAAAAAAATATTTAAGTCACTTATTCAAACTTTGTTCTATGATCTCAGATCAGATTTCTTTTTTGAAGATTGAAACAGTAAATTAAGAATAAAATAAATCTTGAAGTTTGAATGAAATCATTGACATTTAAATTGATTCAGCAGAGAGAATATTTATAAAGAAAAATCATCAACAACTTCTTCTCAATTTAAAAAACTTCTTGATCATGTATTCACATGGTTCACAGTCAGAAAATCTGACTACTGATGCAGATCTTTATATTTCAGGAATAAATTAAAGATTTTCTTGAAAATTGAGTAAATATATGAAAGTGTTTGATGCTGAACTCTTTGCAATTGAAAAGACTTTCTTCAATGCTTTGACTCTTTCAAATTCAAAAATCTTTTCAGAACTATGAATGTTTTCTGACAGTAAAGCTATCATTCAGAGACTCAATGCACAGAATATAAAAGCTGAACTGTTCTACATTGAATCAATTAGAAAAATTGCTAAACAACTTGAGTCTAAAGACATTAAGTGTCATCTTCACTGAATTTCAGCTCATATGAGCATTTTTGACAATGAAGAAGTTGATATTGCTGCAAAGAAAGCAACTGAATTAAAATAAGATTGTGCTGAAAGATATGTCTTCTTTACTTACATTAAGAGATAAATTAAAGAAATGACAATGCTTGAATAATTAAAATATGTATTTAAAAATGAAAGTGATGTAAATCACTATTCTCAATTCAATTTAAAATTAAAGTGAAAAACTTATTTACTTTTATTTCCCAAACAGATTTGGTCAACAATTATTCAGTTAAAATTAAGTCATGATTACTTTAATTCTTACTTAATAAAACTATCAAATCATGATAGAGAAATCTGCAGACACTGTGACTGCAAAGAAACATTAAAACATTTGCTCATGAATTGTTTAAGTCTAAAAGATGATAGACAACAGTGTTTGAAAGAGTTTAAAATTTCACAACTGTCACTTAAGTTTCTATTTAACACTGAATTAAGTTTGAAATGAATGGAAAAGTTTCTCAAACAAACTGAAATAGTCATCAGAAGATGACTTCTGAATGAAACAAAATGAGTATTTTTAAAGATCTCACTTACAATCTCATTATTTATTTTTAAATTTCTGTGAAGAAAAGACATAAATCACTGCTCTGACACTCTTGTATGTTTTTCATTTGTTAATTTGTCTATGATCATGTATTTGATCAATGATTTTGTAACTTAGTTAAATTCTGCAAGACAGCTTGCAGATGGTCTTCATAGTCTCAGACTGCACAAGACTATAATAAATAATAATAATAATAATAATAATAATAATAATAAAGATTAAGAAAGAAATATTTATATTTTTAAATTTGTTAAGTGTTACTACTGACTAGATAAATTACAGAAAATGACAGTTCACTATACGAATCATTACAATCACACAAGAGCAGTCATTCTTACTGTGATTCTACTATTATGTTCACATCTAGAAACTAAAGTTTTTGAAGAGAAATTGAGACTTCATGTCATGATCATCTTACATTTTTTATTTCAAAAGAAAGATTTTGAAATAAGCAATTACAGAAAAGCAGTATCTCTTATTATGATCTTGATATTATATCTACATCTTGAAAATCAAGACTTGTAAAGAAAAGAAAATCTGTAAGACTTCATACTGTAATCATCTTACATTTATTTCATCATCTTAAAGAGATTTATAAAAGCATTTTAATTCTTAGATGATTATGCTTCATGTTATTTAAAATTTGTAAACTTCATGACTGATTATATAAGTTCACTAGCAGAGCTAAATATATAAAATCTGTCACAAACACTTCTTTGTAAAGATCAGTGACAACATATTTAGAGATTCTAGATACTATTGTAGCAATATAAATTTTCTTTCTCTCTCTCATACTTAGATCTCTTCATAATCACTTCCCACTCAATTCAATCTCACTTACAAAGACTGGTAAATCATTGCTACACTATCTGCAACCCCAATTCTCACATAAATTAAATAAAAAAATAATAAAAAAAACATACAATAGACAGTAGAAACAATAAACTTTACAATATAAAAAAATTTAAAAAAAAAATTGTATAGAAAATCTCTTAAAAAAGTCTAATATTATAAACTTTCATTTTATTCATATATTCTATAGAGTTTATAATTTTTAAAAAATCTTTAGAAAAGCTAAATTTATAATTAAGCTCTTAAACATTAAAATAAGATTTTCCAATGGCTTTGAAGCTCAATAAGTCAGAAATGTCAAGTATATGTAAATATTGAGCTATTAGATCAATCTGTCAATTTTTGAATTAATCATACTAATTTTTATGTTCTACTTCTTTTCTACTTGGTGTAACTAAAAGCTTAATTAATTTTGCTAGGTTTGTTGAATAATCATATTTTGAAAGTGTAGTAGTAATTTTGCAAGAAGCGGTCATTGGGTGAGATTGGGTGTTTGGTGAGGAATTATGTATGTTATGCATCGCGCACCTTTCCGGCGAAATATTGTCCACTGGATACCGGAATGATTAGGTCTCCTTTTTCCTTTGTATCCAATCTCTCAGCCAAAGTTGATGTAGAAGCCTTTCTCTCTTGGGCCTTCTTCGCGACAAGCACGCGTCCCTGAACTTTCTTGGGCCGCCTTTCACCATTCGTCTGATCCACGGCCGGGCCCTCACTACTCTCCATTAACTCGTCTGGACCGCCTCCTTTTATTTGCCGAGTACTCCGATGTGCCATTTTTTGGTTTTACGAGTAGCCTGAAAAAGGTGTTTTGAAGGTCGATTCACCAACGGCTCCTTTGTTCAAGCGACGCCTTCCCAGTAGACCGACCTTCACATCCTCCAGGGCTCTTTCAACTCTTTTCTTTTGGGCCGAGCTAAATAGTGCATGGAGTAATATCGAGGTATATTTCTCTCATTGTACCAGCCGCAATTAGTAGCTAATGTTTGTCTTCTAAACAGTGACTGGTTCCTTGCTTGTTACGCTGTGATTTTACGCAACACCATTGTCTATTTGGCCATGTTACACCCTGCTCCGACCGGTTAATATACTTGCGTTTGGTAGACTGTAGTTGGGCCAGGCTTTTCAAAACTGATTTATCGTCGCATCTTCCCACTTCAGTCTCGGCAGGTTCTTTACCGGAGCTAGAGCAGCGGTCGCGATCATGTCTAATCAACCCAATTCGGATTCCCCTTACCATTCCAGCCCTCTAAGACGCGAACGCGCTCCTACGATCACCATCGACACTTCCGCTGTTAATACCTCGCAAGATTCCGGCGACCAGGAGATGAGAGGAGTCCCTCCAAATGAAATCCCACACTCGAACCAGAGGCCACAAGCATCCACTTCGCCAACAGAAGTACGCTCTAGCCCTTCCTTCGAAGGAAAAGAGTTTCGTGAGAGTAGACCGACCTCTCCGCATAATGTATCGTCGCCGACCTCGAAATGGGTTGAAACTAGCAGCTCGAATTTTCTAGCTGTTCCTGGGACCCGATCCAGAGGGAACTCTCTGGACTCTGAAGATGCCATTAATTCATCAAGCTTATATGGTGGAGATACTGTTGCTCCCTCATCTACTTCGGCCACAGATACCCCAACCCAGAGGGCGTCCCCTGAAGTAGATGATATTACCAACGCTCCAGATGCTCTGTCACCAGACCCCGGCACCGAAGCTGATTTTGAGGTACAAAACAATAAGTTCGCTTTTTCACCGGGACAGCTGAACAAGATGTTAAACCCCAAGAGTTTAGCAGCATTCTTCGCCCTTGGAGGACTTGCTGGAATCGAGAAAGGGTTGAGAACCGACAGAAATGTTGGTCTTAGCATGGATGAAAGCGTGCTGGATGGCACAGTGAGTTTTGAAGATGCAACTCGCCAACCCTCTTCCTCTAAAACCCGCCCAACACCTTCCCCACCGCCCCCTAGGGTAGACGCAATGCCTACCGAGATCATCAACAAGAACAACGATGCCTTCTTTGATAGAAAGCATGTCTTTAGCGACAACCGATTGCCCGCCAGAAAGACAAAGTCGATTTGGGAACTTGCTTGGATCGCTTACAATGATAAGGTCTTAATTCTGCTCTCTGTTGCTGCCGTCATCTCTCTTGCTTTAGGTATCTACGAAGCTGTGAGTGCTAAACCGGGTGAACCAAGAGTTCAGTGGGTCGAAGGAGTTGCAATAATGGTTGCGATCCTTGTCGTCGTTGTAGTTGGCGCATTGAACGATTGGAAGAAGGAGCAGCAATTCGTAAAACTCAATAAGAAAAAAGAGGACAGGAGCGTCAAGGTCATTCGCTCCGGGAAATCTATCGAGATATCCGTTTATGATGTATTGGCAGGTGATGTCATGCACTTAGAACCCGGGGATATGGTGCCTGTGGATGGTGTTTTTATCGGCGGCCATAACGTGAAATGTGATGAATCCTCTGCCACTGGTGAATCAAACCTTTTACGCAAGAGTCCTGGAGACGAAGTATTTCGTGCAATTAAGAGCCATGAACCGCTTAATAAGTTGGACCCTTTTATTCTCTCAGGTTCTAAAGTTGCTGAAGGTGTGGGAGTATTTCTCGTTACGGCCACCGGAATTAATTCATCTCACGGAAAAACTCTCCTGTCATTGCAGGAAGAGGGCCAGACAACTCCACTGCAGTCAAAACTTAATATATTGGCGGAATACATTGCTAAGCTGGGTCTTGCTGCTGGATTACTACTGTTTGTCGTTCTATTCATTAAGTTCCTCGTTCATATTGGGGATATCCCAGGTGGCTCTACTGAGAAAGGCCAGGCGTTTCTGCGAATATTTATCGTCGCAGTAACCGTCATTGTTGTTGCCGTGCCCGAGGGACTTCCTCTGGCTGTTACCCTTGCGCTTGCATTCGCAACTACTCGAATGTTGAAAGATAACAACCTGGTGAGGTTACTGAGAGCCTGCGAGACCATGGGCAACGCGACAACTATTTGTTCAGATAAGACTGGTACACTTACACAAAATAAAATGACTGTTGTCGCTGGCACTTTTGGCCCAGCGTCACGGTTTGGTGACAACGCTGAGAATGACCAACATAACCAATACCTTTCAAATGCAACAGAGATTTCCCCAACTGAATGTATCAGTACCTTGTCCTCGAATGTCCAGGATGCCCTAAGACAGATTATAGCTCTCAATTCCACCGCTTTTGAAGGGGAAGATAACGGACAAGCCGTCTTTATTGGATCTAAAACAGAAACCGCCTTACTCAGCTTCGCCCGTGATCATCTGGCCTTACGGCCTTTAAATGAGGAAAGATCCAATGCTGAAGTTGTCCAACTTGTACCATTCGATTCCAGTCGGAAATGCATGGCAACCGTCATCAAGTTACCAAACGGGAAGTATAGATTACTTGTCAAAGGTGCATCCGAGATTTTAATAAGCAAATCTACAAAAATTCTCAAGGATCCTACTGCAGACTTGTACGACACACTTCTAACTGACAAGTATCGGTCGATGCTCAACAACATCGTGTCGCATTACGCATCCCAGTCACTTCGTACAATTGGGTTACTCTATCAGGATTATGAGCAGTGGCCTCCTCGTGGAGCTGTGACTCAAGAAGAGGACCGTCGACTTGCCGTTTTTGATTCTATTTTCAAGGACCTGACCTTTCTAGGGGTCGTTGGTATCCAGGATCCTCTTCGTCCGGGCGTAGCTAATTCCGTCCGACAATGCCAGAAAGCCGGTGTTTTCGTGAGAATGGTAACCGGTGATAATCTAATGACCGCCAAAGCGATTTCTCAGTCATGTGGAATTTTCACTGCAGGTGGAATTGCCATGGAAGGCCCCAAATTTCGAAAACTAACCCCATATCAAATGAATCAGATAATCCCGAGGCTGCAAGTTCTGGCACGATCCAGCCCGGAAGACAAACGAATTTTAGTATCTCAGCTTCAAAAACTCGGCGAAACAGTAGCGGTTACTGGAGATGGAACCAATGACGCACCTGCCTTGAAAGGGGCTGATGTGGGATTTTCGATGGGAATCACTGGCACAGAAGTTGCAAAGGAGGCATCAGCTATTATTTTGATGGATGATAACTTCAATTCCATTGTGAAAGCTATGGCATGGGGTAGAACTGTCAACGATGCTGTCAAAAAATTTCTGCAGGTGAGAAAATGTCCAATTCAAACGTGCTGCCCTACGGCTAATATACTACCTTTAGTTTCAAATAACAGTCAATATCACAGCTGTTTTCCTGACTTTTATTTCTGCTGTTGCTAGTGATGAAGAAAGATCTGTTCTTACTGCTGTTCAGCTACTCTGGGTCAACCTAATTATGGATACGTTTGCGGCCTTGGCTCTTGGTGAGTTCTATCACAAATTCCATCTTGCTTGAACGCTGATCATGTTATCAGCAACGGACCCACCTCCTACAACAATATTGGATCGCAAACCAGAGCCTAGATCATCTCCACTTATCACATTAACAATGTGGAAAATGATAATAGGACAGTCCATTTACCAGTTGGTTGTAACTTTTATTCTCAACTTTGCTGGCAAGAATATCCTCGGCTATGACTACTCTGAAGAAGAGGACAAGCAGTTTCGCGCCCTTATCTTCAACACATTTGTCTGGATGCAGATTTTCAACCAATATAAGTAAGGAATCCAGATGTAGATTTTCCATATTCGCAAAATACTGATATCTATATCCCTGTAGTGCTCGAAGAATTGATAATAATATGAATATATTTGAAGGCCTCTGGCGAAATAAGTGGTTTCTAGCAATTCAAATCGTCATTACTGGAGGTCAAATATTGATCATCTTTGTGGGCGGGCGCGCTTTTTCGGTTGTCCCTCTGGACGGCCCAGAATGGGGCATTTCTTTGATACTAGGTCTCGTCTCAATTCCAGTTGCAATTATCATCAGATTAATACCTGATGAATTCATTCGGAATCTCCTGCCGCGCTTCTGGAATCGGAAGACTCGCAGCCCTCAAGTCTTCGTTTCTGATGAAGACCGACGGTATGAATGGAACCCTGCTTTGGAGGAAATTCGTGATCAACTGCAATTCCTCAAGGCTGTTCGTGGTGGCAGGCTGAACCATTTGAAGTATAAGCTCCAACATCCTGAAATGTTACTTCCACGATCACGAAGCGGTTCTCGTTCCCGTGACCAATCTGTTCCGCAAACCCCGCATGGTGATAACAATCATGAATTAAATGGCCGTCTCCCATCCACGCCAGATTCACGCATGAGAAACCGCGGTAGATCTAGGTCAAACTCCGCTTTTGGTCCTGCTGCTGCCATGGCTGGTATTGTCGCAGGAAGCATTGCTGGCTGGTCACCTGTGGAAAGAGGCATGGGAGAAAATGACTCCATCAGATTTTCGCGATCGGGTCCTAATGCCCTTGGCCAGCAGGAAGGTATTGAGGTTCACCCAGAAACCCGGGAAGACGATCCTGTAATCAATGAATATTCTGCGGCGAGTAAAGTACCCCCCAGTCAGAACCCAGACCTAGTTCCTGAGTTCATGCATGCCTCTGGCAACGCTCACTCGCGACGATCGACGTCCCGGCATTCGGCTTCAAGGCATTCTGCCACATCCTCGGCGGCCAGGCACCAGCCAAGACCCTAAAGCAAAGGTGGTAAAATGCCGTGGCTGATTAACTACATCTTCAACATATCAATTGCGCCAACTCTATATACATTGTTTCTCTTTTAAAAGATTTTTACGTTGTTTACCTTCACTTCAGCTCTTCCAACCTATTACATTTTATTCAACTACATTTAACTTAATCACGGCCTTCTATTCCATCGGCGGTCAGTCTTGTTTTCTTATACCTCGGGCCCGGGCGTCTGGGTTTGTATATTGTATATGTTTCTAGGTTGTTCTTGTTTTTTGGTACCGTTGATAATGTGCTTTCATTTCACCCCCGATGCCGTGGTGGTTGGCCTTGCTCCTTCATAATAGTATGTTTGACACAACTATTTTCTTTATACATGGCGTTGTGTGGAAGGGATTTTGGCCTGACCGGTCTTTCGTTATCGGATTTTGCCAAGCTAGGAACACATAGTTATTGGATTTCTAATGTTTTTTTTGTAGTGTATATTTGTAACAACATACACATCCACAGCATAGTGGGGTTATTTAGTTATATTTTGCCGCTGTCTTTTATCATATCAACTAACCACTTGTGTTTTATCCTACGTAATTAAGTCTCCATAAATATCTCAAATATGACAGGACACGATCGTTGGTCTGTATGGTAAAAAGGCACATATTGCGAATACCGAACCGATTCAACAATATTGAAAAAATAGGAAATGAACAGAGGAACCGAATAGATTACAATAAAAGATTATATCCGCTCGGCTGGAATCGAACCAGCGACAACCCGGTTTACAATATTCCATTTACAGCCGGATGCCATAACCAACTAGACCACGAGCGGTAGTTGCTGTTGTTATTGTTGTTATTGAATGCTCGGGTAGTCGTTGCGTCAAGCTGAAGACAATCTCGTACCAGCCCTGGAGATCAAAATACAGGGGTGCTGTTGCGAGAATCTAAGGATTGAAAATGGATCCATTGATGCCTTAGAATAACCATCAGAAGCTTCCTCGGCGTTGTCGTAGCGTTTTCATGTAGTCTGTAGTTCAAACGTCCCAGATTATTACAGCGTCAGGCAGATTTGGACGCCTAAGATGGTAGTGTTACGGCTGTAACGCTACGAGCTATGAGCTGGAGAGAAGTGCCTGATTCATCTGATCTCATATTGAAGAGGGATCTAGTGTTGAGCAGGAGTCAGGTGACTTGTCAGGTGACCAGGTCTCTGAAGGAGGAACTGGAGAACTGTAGGTTCACCACCTCCTCTTCTCAACCATGGTACTGATTTCATTATCTTTGTCTATCAGGCTGGTGGAGGTTTGCTAGGGGTTTTTCATATGTTTTTCCCATAGTCTTGATTATAGCATGTTTGTCTATAAGTATCTGTGTCTCATTCATTAGGAGCAAGATCAGATGCAATATTATAGACACTCAGTCACATGATCATCACATGCTTCTGTGTTGTTCAATAGTTATGAGCCCAGACTCTTTCAAGAATTTGATTGTTATCTAAAGATATGTTCAAGATACTTTATTTTACTCTTGTTACTCATATAAATAGAGATCACTATTAAGTATCTTGAGATCATACATTGAACTCTCTATTTAAGCTTAAATCTTAATTATGGAGTTTGCAGAGATCTAACACATCTATATATTTACTGATCTAAGTCTATGAAAAACCATAATCTAGAATCAATGTCTCACTTCAATAATTAATTAAAAATGAATGAATTGTCTAGAAGAGTTGTTATGCTGAATAGTTCTGATAATTGAGAAGAATGGATCAAAAACATTAAGTATTTAGCAAATCTTCACTGATTGTGACTGTATGTTGATCTGACAAAAGAAACACATCTCAAACTTTGAAAATCTATTATAGAGAATTTTCTTTCTTCTGAGAAAACTGAAGAAACCACAACTTCTGCAGATACAAAACATGCAAGAAATATGCAAAGAGATTGATACAGAACTTGAAAGAAGAGAATCTTAACAATGCAAAAGCTACAGAAGATAATAAAAAACTGTGTAGATTCATCTCTGAGAATTCTTACAATAAGTGAATTGAGTGATGTAGAAGCTACTGCAAAAGAACATCTGAAAGCTCTATATGCTAGAAATGCAGTGAATGCTTCTTAATTGAAAGCTAGACTAGTAGAGAAATTCAAAACTCTTGAAGAAGAGTCAAAGAATCAAGCAATTGAAGCATATTTACTGAACTATAAAGAAGCATTGAATTGAGCAATTATGTATGATATATGTGAATATATCTGCAAATTTTTTGTCTCAAAACAATTTCTGAGAGCTATCTCTTCAAATTATAGAGAGTTTTTCTATACATATCTATCTAAACTTCTAATCAAGAAGAATTTGAATTGAGAACATGAGCTGAATGTTTATAGACATATTTAGATATTTCAGCAGTTGTTAAAGAAAGATACTGAGCCAGATCAAAGTAATAAGCCATCAGCATATTCCACTGAAAGAATTATTCAAAATAAGTCATCAGAGAAGAATAATGAAAGTACAAACTCTGCATGTCTTTGCAGAGAGCAACATAATTGGGCATACTGCTCATATTTTAATCCACTTGTTCAACCAACAGGCTGGAAACTGAATCCAAAAATTGATAATAAGGTCAAGAAAGCATTGAAGAATCCAGTGAACAAAAGAAAATTAAAGAAAAAGATTGCAAATTGAAAGAAATTGAAGAATTCAAATACTACTGAAGAAGTTAGTGCTTCAGACAATGTGACAGACAGTGATGCTAACAAAGCTGTTGCCAAGACATTCTCTAATCTGACTATCTTCACTTTCATAACAGTTTTTAACTTCACTAACATGAGTGATAAATATGAACCCTATTCATTATGGGACAGCTTCATATTAGATGGGGGTGCAGATGCACATATTTGCAATGATTTTATAAAATTTTAAAACTACCAGAATGCTGGTTCTTTGAATATTGTGCTTGTTGGAAATACTCATTGTAAAATTCACAGATACAGTGATGTTGAAGTTTATACCCAAACATCAGCAGATGCTGACAAGATATTACTAAAGAACATTCTCTATGTTTCTGACTTTCATACAAATCTAGTAGCACACAGATTGCTGTGTGTGAAGAGTTGTTATTTGGATGACAAGTCTCTTATGATTTACTACACTGGCACAAGAGATATCTTGTTCAATTTGACTGTTAAAGAGAGAAAAATGATTGTTGAATACAGATCTATTAACATTGCAACAGACAGTATAACAAAAAGTGTTTTTACTGCCTTGTTAAATGAAGATTTAATTAATAAACTGGTCATGATGTTGATCTTCAGTTCACTGAAAATCATGAATATTTGACATCTGAGACTTAATCATCTGGACAGAGAGTCTCTGGCACATCTCTCAAAGATGTCTACTGATGTGAGATTTAAAAAGATCTCTCAGAGTTCTCTAACAGTGAAGTGCAGATCTTGTGCTCTTTTAAAAGCAAAGTAAATTATATGCAGAATGTCATTGAAAAGATCTACACATTTATTTATGAAGATGTCTGTTGATCTCATACAGTTTGCTTCAGATTATAATGAAGATAGATGGGTAGTTCACTTATATTGTGATTATATCCATCTGCACTATGTGGAAATGATGCAGTGAAAATCTGAAAGTTTGATGTGCACAGCAAAAATGATAAGAATAATTCTCAATTTATATCAATTGACTATCTTGACTATTTGAATTGATGAAGAGATCTCTATGCAGTCAGAACTGACAGCATTGACTTGAACATATGATATAGTTGTTCAACATTTAGCACTCTACACATCAGCTCAAAATGGAGCTGCAGAACATGCAGGAGCTTTAATAATGATGGCAGCATGTACAATGCAGATTGAAGTCAACTTATCTGAGAATTTGTGACCAGAATGTGTCAAAACTGCAGCATATATTTTAAATAGAATTTCAGTTAAAGATCTTGATTGAAACACTTCTCTTGAATTCTTAGAGAAATATCTTCAAACTGCAACTCCTTGAGCTGAAATTAGGCATATAAGAGTTTTTGGCTGTAGAGTGTATTCTTTAATTAAGAATGCATGATATGAAAGAAATCAGAAACTGACTTCTAGAGTGAAAGTTGAATATCTTATTGAATATGAATTAATAAATATTTTTTGTATTTGAATTTCAGTATGATGAAAGATTATATTAATGAGAGATGTTATATTCAATGAAGATATGCTATTTGATTCTAACAAGATTAGCAGTGAGCTTTTATTACAGAAGAGCTTCATTGTGTTGAATACAATATCTTTCATTGAAGTAAGTGATATTAACAAGATAAGCTTAAGCAAGCATGACAGCAAAGAAGAAGATTCTGAGAAGAATACATTATGTAAAAGTCAGAAAATCACTAATCAGTCAATAAGATTGATGGAAACAATGACTAAGACATTAACTGATCAATCAGAAGAGATATATGCATTGTCAACATTAGAGTCAATATCAGAGCTGTCAGCTTCAGACATCTACATTTAATCTCTTTCAGATGATTCAACAATGTCATTGACTGAAATAGAGATGCTGAATCAACTTTCAATGATAGTCAATCCTTCTGCCATGGAAGCTATGGAAGTGATGAGTGATGTTGTAATTGAGTCATCTGAGATTATAACATCTACTACACTTTCTGCTGCTAGTTCTACAGGGGCAGTGAGCACAAATGACAAACAATTAATAGTCAATCATTCTGCCACAGAGATGGTGAGCACTAATGACAGAATTTTGACAGCCAATCATTTTGTCACAGAAGTGGTGAATAACTCAGTCAGTGCCAGCTCAAGTGTGAAGCAATCTTCTAGATGAAGTGCTAGAATAAGATGTCAAAACACAGATCAAATTGACAGATGAACAGCTTATATAGTGATTCTGCAGCAAACAGTGCAATTGAATTCTTTTTATAGAGACTATTTAACAGCTTTTACAATTACAAATTCTAGACTTCATAGAGAGAATCTTTCAAAGTCTCCAAAGCATTATTTTTCAATGTTGCAACATCTGCACACTGGTGGCTTTAAGACCACCATGAATGTGGAAATGGAGAAGCTACAAACAGAGAAATGCTTTGAAGAAGTAGAGAGCTCAGAAGAAATACATTCAATCTCTTTAATGTGAATTTATACATACAAATTTGATGTTAACAGTTTTTTGAAATGTTATAAGACAAGGCTTATTTTTCACAGAGATCTGGATATCAATAATAAACATGATATCTACACCACTACTCTCACTGCATGAATATTTCATCTTTTAATGACTATAACAGCTTATTTTGAAATGGAGATCTTTCAGATTGATGCTGTTAATGCATTCATTAATGCTTCATTTGATAAATCTGTTTATTGCAAATCTGCAGAGAGTTATGGTAAGAAAAGAGATGTTTGAAGAGTTCTACAAGTCTTATACAGTCATCTTAAATCTTCATGACTTTGGTACAAAGATCTCACTTCAACACTTCAGAAACTAAAATTCTGTCAGATTTATGAAGAATCATGTCTATTTATTGATAAGAATATTATTATCTTCTTTTACATAAATGACATAGTATTTTTATATCACAGAAAGGATGTTGAAACATTTAAACAGTTATTGAAGAATCTATGAATGTGTTATAAGCTTTAAGAGATTGAAGAGCTAGAGTGGTTTCTAGATATTCATGTCTTACACAATAGAGATGCTCAGAAGCTTTGGCTGTGTCAGAATAGTTATATTGAGAAGATCACTAATAAGTTCAATCTTACAGAGTTGAAGCTGTCATATACATCAATAATAACTATGAATATAGCTTCTTATATGAGAGTGCAAGATAAGCAATGAATACATGTCTATCAACAGAAGATTGATTCAGCTCTCTATGCTGCTATTATAATGTGGTCTGATATTTTGTTTGCTACTGCAAAATTAAGTGAGACTTTGATTAATCCAGAATCAGAACACCATACAGCAATTGAGAGAGTTATCTCATATGTGTTTTCAACAAAGTATTATGCTCTTGAATTCCATGCCAAGAGAGAGTTGAATATTCAGAGTGATAATAATGATGCTGTAAACATTCATTTAATAATTGTCAGTGATTCTTCTTTTGCAGATGATTTGAGCTCAAGATGCTTCTCTCAGAGCTCTGTATTCAAGCTCTTTGGAGACTTAATTGATTGAAAATTCTTCAGACAAAAGATCATTACAATGTTTTCAACAGAAGCTGAGCTTTTAGCACTATTCTATACAGCAAAAGAGACCATGTGGTGGAAACACTTATTTAAGAATATTACATTGAAATTAGAGAGATTTTGATATTTTATGTAATAATTTGCAAACAATTCATTTACTGATTTCAGCAGCTCCACAACTAATTATTAAGCTTCACCACATTGATATTCATCACCACTGATTACAGCAAGCAGTTACTAATAAGAAATTGAATATTAGCTGAATTGAAAAGCAATAATATGTCTGCAGATGGCTTAACAAAAAACTTATCTAGACAGAAATTTGAAAAATTCATTAAGTAATTGAAGCTCATGAATATTGATTATTTAATAGAAGAAAATTCACCATCTACACTGCTGCCAAAGCTACAGAGATGTGTTGAGCAGAAGTCAGATAACTTATCAGATAATCAGATCTCTGAAGAAGAAATCAAAGAATCATAGATTCATCATCTTCTCTTCTCAACCACAGTACTGATTTCATTATCTTTGTCTATCAGACTGGCAGAGATTTGCTAGGGGTTTTTCATATGTTTTTCCCATAGTCTTGATTATAGCATGTTCATCTATAAGTATCCATGTCTTGTTTGTTAGAAGCAAGACCAGACACAATATTATAGATGCTCAGTCACATGATCATTATGTGCTTCTGTGTCATCTGATATCTAGGCAAGTTTATATAATGTAATTTCTCACTGAACATCTGATCTCACCCATGACCCAACAACCACTTCTTACAAAATTACCACTACACCTTCAAAATACAGTTATTCAACAACAACATAGTGAAATTAATTAAGCTATTAGTTACAGCAAGTAGGAAAGGAATAAAACATAGAAATTAGTATGACTAATTCAAAAATTGACAGACTAATTTAATAGCTTAATCTAGGCTGACTGTTGGGGTCTCTTTGGAATCTCAATGGGACAAGACTGAATGTTAATTCCAATTGAGTTGATCTCAATCCCTTTCCAAAATTTGAAAATTAGTTTCAATTCCATCTCAAAATATGAATAAAAGTTCCATTCTCTTCTCAGTTTCAAATTTTCTATGTTATGTCCCATTCTTAGATTTTTCTATCTCTAAAACAACTTTAATTTTTTTCAAACTTTATTTTGAAAGTGTATTTTTACACCAAAATATGACAAAATAGAAAAATTGGCACATCAAGTCAAAATGCATATATACATTTGTATATGATTTTGGTACTAAAAATAGTATAAAATAAGGTTTTATTTTAAGTTTAGGGAAATTGGGGATTCCTATCTCTAATAAAATAATCTCTTTAAATTAAGTCTCATTCCCATTTAAGTACTTGAAACTCAAGTCCCACTCCCATCTCAGTTTAAACTATCAAGTTCCAGTCCCATCCCAATTTCCCATTAGTGCATTAGGGATGGGATCCCAGTTGGGAAATTCCTGTCCCTGTGGTCAGTCTAGAAGTGATAGACAGTATAGTAGACAAAAATAGTCTATATTATTATTAATATTATTTATTATTAACATCTATTAGTAGTAAATGAGCAATAAATATTTCTGACAACAACATTAAAATAATGTAATAGAATAGATGAATATAATCTACATCATTATTGATGTGACTTTTTATTGATTCTTATTAATAGTAATTAGATAGTAGAAAAGTACAGTTACTCATCATCTTACAACATCATACTGAGCATTTTTAAAAGTGATCATTTTATTATAATTACTACATTCTGAATTCTTTTAAGATCTTCTGATACTTCTAGTAATATCTGATAACTTAATCTGATTATACAAGATCAAGATCTGTTGAGCCACTTCACAACATCTGAGGACAGTTCAACCCACATCATATCAACTGTACACTGGTAACATCCATGTTTGGAACCAGTAATTATCTGTTAAGATGCCTGGTGACCACTCACCTGGGCACCTGGGGACCTGTGAACAGGATTCAATATAGTAAGCTCTTACTATGTAGTAGTAAAAATACATAGTTACTGTAGCCAACATTCAAATTACAATGTAATGGTAGGTGTTTCATAACAGGTCGGAAAATTGGTATTCAAATGGTAGAGAGCAAATCCAGGATTCTGGTATGGCTGATAGAAGGTCTGAGCAACTGCGGCAAATATCCCACATCAAATTGATGATAGAAAAATCTAAGGGGCTTTTTTTCAAGTCAGAAAGCAATACAAAGCAACAATTATTGTTCAAAGCAGCTCGGTATTAAAACCTTCATAATAAAAACCTGCTTCCTCCTACGGACAAAATATGTTAGCGATCAATCACCCTAAGTTTTGTGCAGGGCGTGTCGACTTTGGTTGGCGATGCAATCGAGGTAGAAGCTATACTTCGGAGTTAATGTTTGGAGAGAGAATATCACACATTCGTCTACCTTTTTTTAGACGGGGGTGCGTACTGCTGCATTCTTTGGCTCTACAAACAAAGCCTTTGCCTCAACAAGGACTCTTGGCTCCTCTCCTGCTTCTGGAAGTGTTTCGATCCGTCCTTCGACCCAAGCTTTCCTCCCTTCTACTCTCACAGTTGTCGCGCGCAGAACAAAATACGCCTCAGCCATCGCGGGGCGACGGTAATCAATATTCAAACTAGCGGTCAAACCGATTTTGTTGGGGAGAGCAGGGAAACAACATCTTGCAAGGCCCTCATCCAATAGCGTCGCAAGCAAGCCTCCGTGGACTATGCCGGGATGGCCAGCTACATCTGAGCCAAGGTAGAATATCGAGACAAGGCTTTTACCGCCTGCTTCATTCCACACATAGGGCGGCACGACAATTTTATTTGAACCAGCTAGGGTACCACTGGTAAGACTGTGCACTTTCATTTCTGCTGGAATTTGCAAATGTGGCCGTGATTCTTCAAAACGTGGATCATCCCTCAAAGATTGTGTGAGGGCGTGAGAATGAATAAATTTGTTCACCTTTCTGGAAAACTCATCCTCAGATTTGTATATTGTGAGGGTTTCCGCATTGGAAAGGAGACTTGTGTCTGAAAGCTGTCTATAAAGCTGCTCGCCCTCTGCCATCATTCCAACAAAAAAAGAGACCACTGAGACAACTGAAAAACCTAGGAAGTGGTGGAAAATGGAGCCTCTTTTTGACTGGGGGTGTACATAGCGGTCTAAATACCAAAACAAAGGTTCAGTGGAAATTTTCAAATTGTGTTGTTGCTATGCAACTCACAAGAGGATTGGAATTTGTAGCTGTAAGTAATGCCTAGCTGGTAACTAACATGAAGGAAAGAAGTTTGGTGGGTATGTAATAAAGAAGAGGCGAACAGCCTGTAAGGGAAATAGGGGACAGACAATGATGAAGCTCTGGTAAAATGTCTGGTGCCCGAAAAGATCGCCATGGCGTCTCCTCAGGCGCGAGGGAGCCAGCCCACTTCTCCTCGCACGTTCCTCGTGGTTGGTGATTTGTGACGCCCGCTTGGTTGTTCCTAAACTATTTCAAAAACCCGGAACGAGTTGGGCCCTATTCGGATTTGGGTGGGTGGAATCGACTTTGATTGGTGAGGAAGATGAAGGAGCCGAGGCTATTTCATACGAGGTTCGGAGGGGGCAACTGTGAAGTTGAGTAGGGCTCCGAAAACGGATTGTAAATGGACTCTATCTATAGGATAGAAACTTACTCGCTACGCAATTCTATATGGTTCGGTGGTCGACTTGCAAGACCAAAGGTTGGAGGGGCTGGCAGAAGGGTAATGCGTAGCTCTCCTATTTGATTGGTCGTCCAGTCTTCAGGACTAAGCTCAAGCTAAGATTGTGGGTTCGAGTCCCACGTCCCTCGCAAATCTTCTTTTTTCTTGAGAAGTAGAACTAAGGGTGATCGATGGCTACCAGAGTATGTACTCTTGTACCCTATTCTATAATCATGGTTAAGCACTTCTTTCTCTTCATCATTTCAACATGGTGTGTGTCATGAACTTGTCTAAGGGGGATGTGATGGATGCCTTCTGATTGGTTGATTTTGTGCAGACGTTCACACTTTTTATTAGTTAACTAAGTGATCTTCACCATCTAAAACAAGCACAATAAAAGCTCACCCATTTTTTTTAATATGTATTTTATTTGTACTACTTTATTAACAGTACTTTTTAACAGGTATGTGATAAAAGGATACAATTTTTTAACATGCTCAATTATCAGAAATAGGTTATCTGAATATTCTAACTTACTACTGTATTGTAGTAGGGTCACGCCTCGCCTGTAAAGCACATACTACCATCCAAGGGACTCAGTTGCCAAACTCGGTTAATCTCTGTGAGCTCTTCCTTAACATGACGCTCTATATTTATAGAATTGTGGTAGAGGTACTTTGCTACTTGAAAGAGCGGAGTAGCAAACCAAGTGAGCGAGCTTACTCATGTATATTTGATATACCATATATATATCTATAAAGAATACTCTGCGCGTAGCATATCTATTGCTCTCCTAGAATAATCGAAAAGTCGCTCCGTATTGCGTGACATTGACCATTTATTTTTCTCTTGACTGTGCAAGACTAATAACCTTTGCGGCGGCTTCTTCAAAAGAGTCGAAAATGTATAGTGGCAGCCTGCTTTCGGCAATCTATTACCAAATGCTACCAGTTAGTCTATCTAGCCTTTATCACTGCGTCTCGTCGAGTCAGAGCATGTGTGTACATGTATGTACTTACCATTTTCTGCCCAAGCCCCTCATTTGTGCCACGCAATCGAACAACTACCGGCAGTGTAACACTTAAATCTCGGAAGGCTGTGATGATGCCTTCTGCGATCATTTCTGATCTTGTCAACCGGCCAAAAATGTTCACGAAAATGGCTTTCACTCGAGGATCACAGAGCAGAATTTGAAATGCCGACTTCACCATTTTTGCTGTAGCTTTACCACCAGTGTCCAGAAAATTTGCACAGTGACCACCGCGAACGGTAAGGGCATCGACCGTATTCATGGCCAAACCGGCTCCATTAACTAAAAAATGGAAGGTAAGTTTGGTCCCGTCCAAAGACTGCTTAGTTACTCATATAAAAACGCACCTAGAGTACCGATACTCCCCTCGCCCTTAAGCCTTGAGGTAGAATTTGTTAGTCTAAAGTACTTAGATGGAATTCTGAAAACCCACGTTACATAAACCATTCCAGATTTCTCTGCTTCTGCCTCCTCGGGAGTTTCTAGATCTTTGTTTCTGAATATATGGGGGTTTTCTCGTTTATTTGTGTTTTTATAGGTAGCATGGTCGAAACTAACACATGCATCCTGGACTTCCAAGTTTCCACAGGTAGTGACAGTGACTCTGGTTTCAAGTAGAAAGACTTTTTGGATCATGAAAACATTCACCAAAGCCTGCAGTATTTCAAATAATGACTTTTGGGCAGTCTCGTGAAGACCTAAGTGTCTCGATATGCATGAGATGTCTTCGAGGGAAATTTTCATTTTTCCATAATCAAAGGGGAACCGCTTGGCAAATTCTATGTAAGTGGCCGGTTCAGAGGTAGGGGATGCAATTATACATGGAGAACAAGTCTCTCGGTCAATCGCAACTCCAAGGAAGAATGTGCCCGATCCTAGCGAGTCTGATACGTGAATATTGTTCTCTTTAAGTAGATACAGAGAACGGGCTCGTGAGAGATGGAGGCCTCGGCGGTATCTAGACTCCTGACAATGACAATGTATTTGGGACCAGATACGGTAACTTCGCCGTTGCTGGGTAATTGAAATTCGAGTAACAGCCTGAAAGTGCTTACTTTGTAAGTATGAATGGTCCTATGTGAAGCAAGGGCATTATTACCTCAAAAGCTGGCCGTTGGGGATTGTTGTTTAACAAAGCTTTCATTCCCCGCCCAAATTTCTCGGGGTGATCTACAATCACGGTACCAGCATCCTGCAAGGCCTTGAGTTTAGTTTGGGCAGCCGGTTCGCCTGGACCTGCGCATGCACCAGCGTGTCCCATGATCTTGCCGGCGGGTGCCTCAAGCCCTCCAACCAACGCCATGATCGGTCTGTCCACTTATATTAGCATCCTTAACAAGGAATTGTAATCAAAATTATACTTGGGATTTGCAGTTCTTCTGCGGTAGTTCTTGATCCATTCTGCTGCATCAAGCTCAGCAGTGCCCCCAACTTCTCCAATGATTATTATACCATGTGTGTCATCATCATGTTCAAACACTCCAAGGGCGTCCACAAAATTAGTTCCTGCTAGCATATCGCCGCCCATGCCAATGCAGAGGCTCTGGCCGAGGCCAGCCCTTGTCGTAGACGCCACAGCTTCATAACTCAAGGTTCCCGATTTCGCAATAATCCCCACGTGTCCTGGGGAGAAGCATGAAAGAGGTTGAAAACCGATGCGGCACTTGCCAATGGCAGAGATGATTCCGGGACAGTTCGCTCCCACAAGTCGGGTTTTAGATTGTGTTTTAAGTATGGCATGTATCTGTTACATACAGTCAGGAAAAGAGAAATGTATTTTGGAGTGTCAAGAGTGTGCTAACGCGAAGTATATCATGGATGGGGACGTGTTCTGCCACGGCAACCACAAGGGATATCTCAGCTTCTATAGCCTCTTCTATAGCTGCCGCCGTTTGATTGCCAGGTACGTAGATGGCGGTCGCATCCGGCTTAACATTCTCGTTGGCCTGCTCGATCCAAACCAGTAATAGTAAGAAATATAATGCATTCACGCGATTGTTGACCCTTGTCTTTACGTACCGCTCGCACTGATGGGAATATTGGTAATCCTAGGTGCTCACCCTCAACTCCAGGCTTCACACCCCCTACAATTTTGGTGCCCCACTCCAATGATTCCTTAACATTTACTGTCGCCTATTCATTGTGTTAGCAGTGACTAGGGGATAGTACTGCCCTAGGAACATGAATTTCCAAAGGTATTCTACCTGTTTACCTATTGATAAAAATTTAGCTAAGGCATAGAATATTGTAATTCTGAGCTAATGGTACTCGTAACATGAGATAATCCATACCAGTAAATCCTTGAAACAGAACTTTGGTATGGGAGCCAATTTTGAGATTTTCCAGTGTTGCCTCATAGCCTTGTCGTCTTCGTGAAGTAGAGAAAGTGGTGTTGGAGCATCTCATAGAACTTAAAGTGCGCCTTGATACATAATTATGGCAACAACTATGTGCTCTGAATGCAGCGCACGAAAGACCTCCAGGCATTGCGCACTAGCTGTAGTTGGAGAAAAGGTGTAGGGCTGTTTGTGTTGTGTTCACATTGCACGGGCAGCATCTGAATTGAAAAGTAATACGTATTGAATTTTGCTGGTATGTAGAGTGGTCCATCGGGGTTCCCACACTCAGCCCCAGGTAGTTCAGCAGTTTCAGGTAGTATCTATACCTATCTACCTAGGTACATACCGTCATATTGCCAAGCCTTTTAGCAAGCCAGTGTACCTACTAAGTTCTCCGCACAGAGTAGGTAGTCTAGGTAACTACGGAGTACGGAGTAGTGGTTTTAATTATTGGGCCTTCTAGTGTCTAATCTACTCCGTACCCTGCAGGGATACGAAGTACGCCGTACAGAGAGCACATATACCAATCCATAGCTAAACTGCTAATTAGATAAACTTCGTACATACATATACAATGATTATAGTGCCCAACCTTCGTCATCGGTAATTCTACTTAGGAGAATCGCTGGATCGTGCGGGGTAATAAAAAGACAAATTTATACACCTCGGCACCTTACCCCTCCTGTGGTTTCGCAACCCTTGCCCTTTATTAGAGCTACACCAGAAATACCGAATATGACTGACGGTCTGTACCACCGTATACCTATATATCCGCGACCTGACAAAATGGCCGCAAGGACTGATGATAGTCAAACCCAGTAGTAGATCCCACCCAAGCCCACAGCAAGTCTCATTCCCAGAAACCAAAACCAACAGTTGCGGACTCGTGGGAGGATGAGTCGGTATCTTCGGACTCTTCAGACACAGAGAATATGCTCGATTCTTCTTCTCACCGACAGACAGGCACCAAGGGCCACAGCACGCCGCCCCTAATTGTACCCTCGCTCGCGCCTAATAAATTGTCGTCCGAGAACCCCCAAAAGAGCGATTCCCCACATCGGCGGCCTGAGAAGCAGACTGCTGTCGCAAGCCGGATAATTACCAGCGCGTTGGGCTTGCGTGCAAAGCGAACCGCAGAGCAGAAGGCCTATGATCGTGCAATCCTAGAGAACGCAAAGAAAAAACGGGAGCATGATCGTGAGCATACCAGGCAGAAGCAAGAGGAAGAACACAAAGCGAAGCAAGCCGTCTGGGAGTCATAATGTTATTGCCAAGCCCCTTCAAGTGCGTGTCTACGGAGCACATATGTAATGTGAAGAGAGGCCCAGGCTATGAGTGATCAAGAGCAGAATGGCGAGTTAAACGCGAGTATTAAGCTACAGGCGTCTTTCTGGGTTCGTATTGAACCTGTTTTTATCAACACAAATAAAGAAGTGCCTCGTCAAAAGGGTTGGCACCATTTTTTCAAGTGACACCTTTCAACCTTCAAGTACTCTGCAAAATTGTATACTAGTATACTGGATAATATAATTAATATGTAGATAGATGCTTGATCTATCCACTGTGTCTAATAATTTAATTCCGACTTAATTTCATGAAGAATAGAGGAGTCTAGGTGATGATGGTTTTCAGTCATATGTAATGAGATTTAAAGAAGCAAGCACCCATAATTATTTAATACATTATCTTTAAAGTATTCTTCTATCAATTCTCTACATATTAATATGTATTAATTGATATGTTAAACACTTTTGACCTAGTACTTCATGGGGTTTTATAATCGTTTTATAATCATCTCGAAGCAGTCGACATCCAGCGTAATAATTTCTCAAACTTTCAATTCAATACCTGAAAAAGTATAAGTTAGAATTTCGGCGCATAGAGGGGATATAGATTTCAACATAGACGGCACTGACGATAAGATGAAGTTAACCGCCGATTTGTTCCTGATGAACCTCTAAGGTGTCTCCGTCTTGCATATCAAGCTATCAAGATATCTAGTTAGCGCTTGATTTAAAAATACAATGTGATCCACACTTATTCCGGACTAGATAGTCGCGCGTGGTAGAAAGGGAGCTGGCAAAAGGTGAGATAGACTTACAGTGTCTGGCGAGTCCTCTGGTCGGACTCGTGTGCCATCGAATAAAAATCGCACCGTAGCAAGCTGTCTACCTTGACGCTCGCAGAACGCGTCCATCAACTTCTTGAGTTGTGTGGTACGCTTTATTTTAAAAAAAACCTCATTATTGTTATCCGTCACCTTAATATTAAGGTGTTCACTAGGGGGAAGCGGCGGGGTAGTACGATCCATTCTTAAAAATTCAATAAATGAGAATAAAGAAAGGATATAGTATCAGCTAGGAAGCTTATGAAGACAGTTGGGATGCGATTCAGTTCGCCCCGCAAGTTCAAAATATAGGTAGATTACCTAGGTAAGGTACCTACCACTCATCGCACCGGAATAACTATTATACGATAAAAAGAAGGCTGGTTTATTTTTGCGATCACATTTATACCTGAAGAAAATGGTTCGGGAGGTTGCTAGAAGCTTCTGACATAAGAAATATTGAATATATTGCGTTGTGTTTCTCACAATGGTAAGACTGACGATGGCCTTGAACTTGAGCCTCATATGGTGCTGTTGCAAGCTAACTTTCACAACAGCCCGCACGTACTCCTCCACCACTCAGCCTGCCATGCCATGCGTTTGCTGTATGTACATTCATAATACAAAAGCATCCCTATTCATTTCCACATAAAAATTATTATTGATAATGATGCTGAAATAGTGTTCAATCCAAGGTTCCTACTCCAGTTGAGCCTTCATCTGAAATGTTAGTGACCTGACAACTGTATGTAGACTGTTTAAGCAAAAATTCCTACCGGGAGGATAAATGCCATGACCAAATCATTGCCTTGTACATGTGCTGTAATTCTTTCTATAAGGAAAATGGACGTGCGGCTAGGGCTCCAAGTTGCCCAAAACAGGACATCTTGGACCGAAAACTTCAACAATATGGATTGAAATGACTCAAATCGCAAATCAAAAATCAACTTTGAAAATACATTTATTGAGATTTCTTGAGATTATTCCATACAAAAGAAATAAAAACATGTAATATGTTATATGTCTACTTGTCTTAACAAATTGTAAGAGTCTGACAGATCTTCAGAAACTGTTTACATGATTTAAAACATAGTGTTTGGTATAGAACTTCTCTGGTGAGATGTTTGGCTAAAGTCTGAAAAATTCTGATAACTACAGCTACTTCACAAAGATTTGTGTGAAATCTTAATTTTACACATTTCAATTTAACAATTTTCTACCATTTACACTTTACAAAATCTATAAAACAAATTATAAAATGTCTTCCAAAACATGTTAGACTGACTATCAAAATCTTTATATAGATCTCTTAAAGACTAAAATTGAAGAACACAGCACTTAATATGAAACACCATCAATTCTAAATTAAATTTACTGAAAATATAGTGTAAGACTCTGTGCTGCAGTCATCTTACATTCATTTCATCATTTAAAAGAAGTTCATAAAATCTTCTTAATGCTTAGATAATTATGCTTTATGTTGTTTAAGATTCATAAACTTTATGACTGATTATATAATCTTACTAACATAGCTGAACACACAAAATCTGCCACAGACACTTTTTTATAAAGATCAGTGACAACTGTAAGACTCTGTGTTGTGATCTTCTTACATTCATTTCATCATCTAAAAGAGATTTGTAAAATCTTCTTGATGCTTAGATGATCATGCTTCATGTCATCTGAAGTTTGTAAACTTCATAACTGATTACATGATCTCACTAGTAAAGTTGAACACACAAAATCTATTACAGATGCTTCTTTATAAAGATCAGTGGCAACATATCTAGAGACTCTAAATACTGTTGTAGCAATATAAGTTATCTCTCTCTCTCTCATGCTTGAATGTCTTTGTAACCATCTCTCACCCAATCTAATCTCATTTACAAAGACTGTAAGTCATTGTCACATTATCTGCAATCATCTGATTCTCACAACAACATATCTAGAGACTCTAAATACTATTATAGTAATGAAAGTTATCTTTCTCTCTCTCATACTTAGATCTCTTCATAATCACTTTTCACTGAATTTAATCTGACTTTTAAAGACTGATGAATCATTGTCATACTATCAGCAATCTTAAATCTCACAGTTTGTCACTCACATAAGTAGATAATCTGACAATGATTTTCATAAAACAGAATATCTAAGATCAAATAAAATTCTCAACTCTTTTTTCAGTATCAGAATAAGCTGGAACATCAAATGTGACAGTAAATTTTAATAAAAGCACAATTCAGACTAAGAAATCATCTTCAGAAAATACAGAATTTCTTGAAAACTTAAGAAAGTGAATACACATACAGCACTTGAGATGAAAGACTCTCAATTCTAAGTCAAATTTACTAAAAAATATATTCATTGAAAAGCTCTTGTTTCACTTAGTTATTTTCTTCATTTTTGTGTGGCAATTCACTGTAGTGGATGGGAAATCTCACATTAAAGACTAAATCATTAGTTTTAACTACTCAAACACTTTATTTGATCATCACAATACAATCAGATTCACTACTGCTTTGAAACATTGAAAATTGATTGCATTTGTGACAAAGAATCTATATTTATGTAAGACTCCACACTGTGATCTTCTTACATTCATCCCATCATCTAAAAGAGATTTGTAAAACCTTCTTGATGCTTAGATGATCATGCTCCATGACATCTGAGATTCATAAACTCTGTAACTGATCACATGATCACACTAGCAAAGCTGAACACACAAAATCTGCCACAGATGCTTCTTTACAAAGATCAGTGGCAACATATCTAGAGATTCTAGATACTGTTGTAGCAACATAAGTTACCTCTCTCTCTCTCATGCTTAGATCCCTTCATAATCACTTCTCACTTAACCTAATCTCATCTATGAAGACTGTAAGTCATTGTCATGTTATCTGCAACCACCCAATCCTCACAGTTTGCCACTCAAATAAGCAGATGGTCTGACAATGATTTTCATAAGACAGAACAACTGAGACCAAACTGAATCCTCAACTCTTTTGTCAGTATCTGAGTTAGTCAAGACACCAAGTGCAACAATAAATCTGAATGAAAGCATAACTCAGACTGAGAAATCATCTTCAGAGAACACAGAATCTCTTGAGAACTTAAGAGAGTGAATACATCTCATGAAAAGAATTC
Organism: Ophidiomyces ophidiicola; assembly: GCF_022830035.1. Classification (NCBI taxonomy): domain Eukaryota; kingdom Fungi; phylum Ascomycota; class Eurotiomycetes; order Onygenales; family Onygenaceae; genus Ophidiomyces; species Ophidiomyces ophidiicola. Next base: position 106,049 of record NW_026054684.1, read on the forward strand.
AAGAACTACAGCAGAGTTTACAAACTCTGAATAGAAAGCATGAGTGAACAGAATCACTTGATGTTCTGATCTCTAACTCAAATTCTCCAAAGAAGAGTTCAGTTATCAAGTCTCCACAACACAAGATCAACTATCAGACTAAGAACTATACAGTCTATCAGCAGTTTATCTTTCAAATAGAATTCATCTGAGATGCTAGTGATCTGAATGACAATGAAACTCTGAAGTATGCAGTCACAGAGTTGGACTATAATGAGAAAGATCTTTGGAAATCACACTCAGTTCAGAACTCTACTCTGAACATCTGAACTGAACTCAAACAATTTCTACTTTTATGACTAGATGATCCTGAAAACTGAACCTAATTAGCCTGGAGAAACCTTTTTCATCTTTGTAAAAGAGATGATGAATCAGACTTTGACTGATTGCAATGATTTCAACAACATTTGCAACAAGTGAATGAAGAGACACAGAGTGTGAATAAGTTCATCAAACATCTTTTTCTATGGCAATATGACAAATCTATGTGCAACAAGCTGGATGAACAGAAGAATCTTCCAGAGAAACTGAATGAGATTCAGACAGTTGCAATGCAATTACAATTTAGTGTCAAGAGTTCCACTCCCAACTCAAAGTCACAATCCATCTCAGAGACAAATACCAACTGTGGTGGAACACCATTCTATTCAAATCAAGCCCATGGACCACAAGGTCAGAGTTATAGAAACAAGATCTGGATCTCATCATGACAGAGAGAAAACCAACACCAGAAAATCTTCAATTTCCAGTTTACAAACCCAAAGTGGAGTGGAAAATCAGATAAGAATGCTTGCTACAATTGTGGTGAGACTGATCACTATGCAGATAAGTGCATCAAGTCAAAGAAGAAATGGGGGTTTGGGGAGCAGTCTGTAGATAGAATGAATATCAAGCAATTGAAGTTGTCTGAGCTACAAGCTGTTTCTTCAATCACATTGTTCATCAGAGTTCATAACTCTGAAGTAGAAAAAGAAGTTAAGTGAACTGCTGCAGCAGACTCACTATATTTCTTTCTGATCATAAGTCTGAAGCTTGCAGTAAGACTGGGTCTGAAGATTTGTAAGATGAATGTTGAGATGGAGACTGCAGAAAAGAATCATTTAAAGTTAGTATCTGAAGAAATTATGAACATTTTCTTTGAGGCACAAGATACTATGAATAATTGACAGATGTTTAATAAGCAGACATTGATTGCTGATATATCTGAAAACATGATATTAGATCTCTTCTGACTACATCATCATAATTCTGTTGTTTCATTTGGAAATCTGTCACTTAAGTTTTGTAAACAGAGTGGACTAGACCCTATGACAAAAATTAAGTCAGTTTCTCTAAATGAACTTATCAATGGTGGTAAATCCTTCTATGTAATGAGAATTCATAAAAGTGAACAAGTCACCATCATGGATGTGAATCTGCAGATATCAGACAGTTATAAAGATTTGATTGATGCATTCAGTGATGCAAAAGATGCTTTCTTGCCCTCTCACTGGAAGAATGATCTAGACATTGAGTTGTTGCTGGGGGCAGTGCCAAAGTTTGGCCCCATTTATCAGCTTTCAGAAACAGAGACAGAGACTTTATAAGAGTATGTCAACTCTGCCTTGTTAAGTGAATTCATCAGACCCTCCAGATCATCAGCTGGATCATTCATTCTGTTTGCAAAGAAGAAGAATGAGGGATTACAAATGTGTGTGGATTATTGAGACTTGAATTTAAAGACAGTAAAGAACTGATATCCACTTTCACTGATTAAAGACATTCTGAATCAGATTGGGAAAGCTAAGATCTATACCCAGCTGAATGTGAAGAATGCATATCATTGTTTACAAATAAAAAAGAAAGATGAATGGAAAACAGCTTTTTGAACTTCACTGAAAATGTTTGAATATCAGATGGTTCCATTTGGACTTATGAATGCACCAGCAGCATTTCAGTCATACATTAACAAGACACTGAGGAAGTACTTAGATGTCTTTATGGTGATGTATCTAAATGATGTTGTGATGTACTCTGAGAATGAGAAAGAACACACTGAACATGTTCATAAAGTGCTCAAGACACTGAAAGAGACTGAACTCTATTGCAAAAGATTTAAGTGCCAGTTCAGTGTTACAGAGATAGACTTTCTGAGATATGTGGTATCACCAGAAGATGTCTCAATGAAAAAAGCCCAGATGAACATGATCATTTCTTGGCCAGAGCTCAAGAATTGCTGAAATATTCAAGTCTTTCTGAAATTTGCTAACTTCTACCAATGATTCATCCCCAAGTTCTCCAAGCTCACGCTTGGTTTAACTAGCATGTTAAAGGGCAGGAAGTCAGAGAAGAAGCAATTCAGAAAGAAAAGAAGAAGAAGTGAAGAAGTGGGCAGTTCACTCAGCTTTCTCACAGAAGAGACTCATAAATTCTTCTATGATTTGAAGAAGACATTTATGAAGCAAGTGATGATATATCACTTTAATTCAAAGAAGAAAATCAAGCTGGAAACAGATGCATCTGAATTTGCTGTGTGTGGAATTCTCTTTCAGCTACAGAATGGTGACATGTGAAGATCAGTGGGATTCTATTCAAGAAAGATGATTCCAGCTGAATACAACTATGACATTCATGATCAAGAATTGCTGGTCATAGTTGAGTCATTCTGCCAATAAAGATGCTGACTAGAGAGATCAATTCAATTCATTTCTGTTCTGACTGATCATGACAGTCTCAGACATTTTGAAACCACACAAGAGCTGTCAAGATGACAAGTGTGGTGAGTTCAGAAGTTGTCAGCTTTCTGGTTTAAGATTGATTATGTGAAAGAATCAAAGAATTCAGCAGATGATTCTTCACAAAGATCAGACTATGCTGAAGCATTGAGATATGAGAATATTCAAGGGTGTGAAGCAGCTGAACAGCTTCATTTCATGCTGATCTGTTCTGATCAGTGAGCTGAGAAGAAAGATTCAGAACATATCTTGCCTAACAGAAATGCACACTCTGTGAATAGAAAAACATGTTACAAATCAGAGCAGACTTACATGAAGCTGCTTCTGAGTGGTACTCACAGTATTTAAAGATTTGAGAATGAGTTATAAGATGTCAAGCAGCTCATTCTCAGTAATGCTCTGAATGAAACAGACTCATAAGAGACTGCATCTCTGAATCTAATGACAATGTTATCTGAGATGCTTGCTGATGACAATCATGCAATAGAGATTAGAAAGGGTCTTCAGTTAGACTCAATTAAGTTCACAGACTGAACAGAGAAGAAAGACTGTCTCTTTATGAAAGAGCATCTCTATATACCCACAAGTGAAGCCCTGCAAATTGAATTGATTAAAAGACATCATGATTTACCTCTGGTGGGTCACTTCATGAGTGAAAGAACTTACAAACTGCTAGCATGCAGATTCTATTGGCCAAGAATGAAGAAGCTTGTGAAAGAATGTGTTGATGTCTGTGGTGTTTGCTTAAAATTCAGATAAATTCAGATGAAATCACAAGAAGAGATGTCTTCTTTGCCAATTTCTAAAAAGTCTTGGAAACATATTGCAATGAATGTGATTACAGATCTTCTGTCAAGTCAGAATTTTAAGAGAGTGGAATTCAACTGTATTCTGATCATTGTGAATCAGTTTATGAAGATGTCTCACTTTGTTCCAGTCAGAAAAGAGCTGACATCTGAACAACTTGCTGAATTGATTATGCATGAGCTAGTCAGATTGCATGAACTTCTCTCAAGCATAGTCTCTGACCATGAGTCAATATTCATAAGTGAGTTCTGAGGAGATCTGTTATATCTCCTCAAAGTTGATAGAAGAATGAGCACAGCATTTCATTCTCAAACAGATGATCAGACTGAAAGACTGAATAGTACTCTTGAACAGTACTTATAAAGCTTCATCAATTATGAACAAGATGACTGAATTGAAAAATTGTCTCATGCAGAGTTTGCTTACAACAACTCTAGACAATTCTCAACAGAGAAGAGTCTCTTTGAGCTTTTGATGACAAGCCATTCACAGATGGATTTTCTGGAAGCAGAAATATCAGCATCAGTCACAACTGAGTCTTGTAAACTGACAGACCAGTTGAAAGAACTGCATAAGATAGCTTGAAAGAGTCTTATGAAGATGCAAGTCTATTAAAAGAGCTACTATGACAAGAAACATACTGCAGTATCATTTTACAAAGATGATCAGATGTGATTAGATCTTCATAATATTAGAACAGCACATTCTAGTAAGAAGTTGAATGTTCTTCAGCACAGACCATGCTGAATTGTGGAAAAATTGAGGTCTCAAATCTATCAATTGAAACTATCATCAGAGCTGAGAGTACACAATGTGTTTCATGTGTCTCTTCTAATCAAACACAAGAAACAGAAGAGAGTGGATAGTCAATCATATCATTCAATTTATGAGACATTCTCTGTGAAGCAAGAGTACCAGATACAGAAGATTGTTGACTTTCATAAGAATGGCTGAGCAATTAAATATCTTGTGCAGTGGCAGAGATATGAGGAAAGAACTTGAAAGTCTTCAAAGAATGTGAGACATCTAGATAAGAAGCTGTTTGAGTTTCATAGAAAACATTCAGACAAATCTGGTCTACACTGTATTCTGAGAATGTGCACTTAGAGAGGTCTTGTTAGGTTCATAAAGACATTTACAAAGCAGTTAGAGATTGATTCATGAAGCAGAAGAGTAGTGACCTCAGTAGTGAATCAATTTAGAAGAAAACTCAGTCTGTAAAAGCATTTACAACTGTCAAGAAGTAGTTCATGAAGCAGAAGTAGTGAATTTACTCTAAGATAAAAGAAAGAACTAGACTATTGATGGTCAAAGTCTGCAGTGATAAAAGAAAGAAAACAAGAGAGCAACTCTAAGAATTAAAAGAATAAGTTTTATGTGTCTGATAGGCACAGTTATTACATCTGTTTCTACCAAGAGAACTTGCAACACACTGCCTCAATGGGGAATTTGAGTTACCCCAGCATGCTGTACATGGCTGCTGAAGATAATTGTCTGTCATGGTGATCAGAACTTCTTTCCAGAGCTGGGCTCTATTTCTCAGCTGAACAGAGTCTGTTGGATCAGTAAGAGTTGCAGACTGAAGGAGGAGAAAAGCAAGAAGTCATCTCTCACAATCAGATGATTTCTGGCCTGAAATTAAGGGCAGAAGATGGCTCATAGTAACTGATGTTCTGGCTGGCAAGTTAACAGCTTGGGCAGAGGCTGAGGGAGCAGGAGCAGAAGCAGGCACAGCAGACAGAGAAGAAGTTAATGAGACTGACTTCTAGAGAAAGAAAAGCATTAGCTGAGACTCTCAATATCACTTTGTAAATGAGTTTACAAAGCAGAAACTGTCTTATGAGTTATGTTACAAAGCAACTCAACATATCTTGAGTGCATTGGAGACAGAACCAATGCTTGAGAATGGGCACAGCATAGAAAAGAGCACAGACTGAGAACATGAATGCAGTAGAAATAGATCAGACTGAGAAAAATGAAGTGATGCATTATCAATAAGAATTTCAGATTTGGAAGATGGATGGTCACTCTCTCTCAAGATCTGACCAACCAAGACAACAGAGCTAGTAGTTGAAAAGAAATCATTACTAGACACAGTAGACATCATTGAGTGTTTCTGCCAAGCTCAAATATTAGCACTCTGAATATGCCATCAGCCATGCACACAGAAAAGAGAATTATGGAGTGAGGAAACACTTCATAAAGAATATTTCAGACTTCATAAAAGCAATTATCAAGCATTAAAAGAGGAAGAAATGGAAGAATATCACTTACATCATCATAATTGAAATCAGACTGACTGAATCATGATGTCTGAAAAGAGATCTCAAAGTCTTCAGAGACATAACTCTCTGTTGTGTAAATGAAAACTGATGGCAATGATGCTCCTTCACTTTGATTTTCTTGAGAAACAGCAGTAGTTGAGAACTCTGCTTCAGATGAAGCAGAAGATTCTGAAGACATCTCTCACATTGTCTTTGAAGAGAGTCTTGAACAATGACTGATTGAGATTTTACCCCCAAACTTATTGAGCCATTGTTGCTCATGTTTCAACATCTTAATTTGAACAGAAGAGAGACATGGCAAATTATCTCTCTGCATAATGTGTTAGCACTGAGAAAAGTCTTTATGAAGTCTCTCAAGATTTGTAATCATCAAGAAGAAAATGCTTGTCTAGAACTCTTATCAAAATAAAGAAGAATGTTGTTGAAAAAGAAAAAGAAAAAGAGAGAGAAAGAAGATCAAGAAAGAGATATTTATATTCAAGAAATTGCTGAGTATCACAAGATGAATCATGGAAAATGACAGTCACTACAGCAACTACATTACAATCACAGAGAAGCTGTCACTCTTGCTGTAATCTTACTGTCACATCTACATCTAGAAACTGAGATTGAATTAAGACTCTGTGCTGCAGTCTTCTCACATTCATTACATCAAAAAGAGGTTTTGTACAAAATTGTTACAATCACAGTGGAGCTGTCACTCTCACTGTGATCTTGATCACATCAATGTCTTGGAAATCAAGACTTGTGAAGAGAGAGAAATCTGTAAGACTCTGTGCTGTGATCTTCTTACATTCATTTCATCATCTAAAAGAGATTCATAAAATCTTCTTGATGCTTAGATGATCATGCTCCATGACATCTGAAGTTTGTAAACTCTGTAACTGATCACATGATCATACTAGCAAAGCTGAACACACAAAACCTGCCACAGATGCTTCTTTATGAAGATTAGTGGCAACATATCTAGAGACTCTAGATACTGTTGTAGCAACACAAGTTATCTCTCTCTCTTTCATGCTTAGATCCCTTCATAACCACTTCTCACTCAACCTAACCTCATCTATGAAGGCTGTAAGCCATTGCCACATTACCTGCAACCACCAATCCTCACAATTTAAGAGAAAAATACTTACATTCTCAAACTAATTAAAAATTCACTTGATTTTGATGACTCTCCATCAGTCTCTCACAGTGAAAAGTTTTCATGTTTGTGACTTACTAAGTCTTAATCAGCAACATCAAAGCTGAATTGAAGTCTGAACTTACATAATTATTTCACCAAACTCTATTATACTCCATTAAAGTGGTACAACTGCAGAACACAGTATAGAAACTTAATCACAACTCAGTCAAAACAAGATCTTTTTAAATTCAGTTTAATATCTCTGATTCTCTGATCAATTCTCTATCTCTCTGATATTCTATCAATTTTTTCCAGCGCTGATATTCACCTTCAAAAAGTCAAAATCAATTGTCAGTTGAGGTCAGCAACAACAAATTCAATCACAACTCAGTCAGAATAAGTTTATTTTAAATTCAGTTTGATATTTCTGATTCTCTGATCAATTCTCTATCTCTCTGATATTCTATTAATTTTCTCCAGCCCCAATTTTCACTTTCAAAAAGTCAAAACCATTTGCCTGTTGGGGTCAGCAAAGATAAACTCAACCACAACTCAGTCAAAACAAAATCTCTTCAAGATTGATTTGATATCTCTGATTCTCTAATCAATTCTCTATCTTTCTGATATTTTATTGATTTCCTCTGGCCCCAATTTTCACTTCCAAAAAGTTGAAACCATTTGCCAATTGAAGTTAGCAAAGATAAATTCAATCACAACTTAAACAAAACAACTCTTCTCTCTTTCTTATTTGTCTCAGAGATATAGACTCTCACAGTCACTGATCTCTGCATTCATCAGCTAGTGATGGTTAAAATTGCTCTTTTATAGTTAGAATAATCATACTATTATTATTATTATTATTCATTATAGTCTTGTGCAGTCTGAGACTATGAAGACTACCTGCAAGCTGCCTTGCAGGATTTAACTAAGTTACAAAAATAATGATCAGAGACATGATCATAGACAAAATAATAAATGAAAAACATACAAGAGTGTCAGGGCATTGATTTATGTCTTTCCTCCACAGAAATTTGAAAACAAGTAATGAGATTGTAAGTGAGATCTTTAAAGATACTCAGTCTGTTTCATTCAGAAGCCATCTTCTGGTGACTATTCCAGTTTGTTTGAGAAACTTTCCCATCCATTTCAAACCCAATTCAGTGTTAATAGAAACTCAAGTGACAGTTGTGGAATTTTAAACTCTTTCAAACACTGTTGTCTGTCATCTTTCAGACTTAAACAATCCATGAGCAAATGTTTTGGTGTTTCTTTGCAGTCACAGTGTCTGCAGATTTCCCTATCATGATTTGGTAGTCTTATTAAGTAAGAACCAAAGTAACCATGACCCAATTTCAACTGAATGATTGTTGACCAAATCTGTTTGAAGAATGAAAGTGGACAAGCTTTCCACTTTGGTTTTGAATTGAATTGAGAGTAGTGATTTACATCACTTTCATTTTCAAAGATGTGTTCCAGCCATTTAAGCATTGCCATTTCTTTAATTTGTCTCTTGATGTAAGCAAAGAAGACATACTTTTCAGCACAATCTTGTCTCAATTCAGTTGCTTTCTTTGCAGCAATATCAGCTTCTTCATTGCCAAAAATGCCCATGTGAGCTGGAACCCAGTGAAGATGACACTTAATGTCTTTAGACTCAAGTTGTTTAGCAATTTTTCTAATTGATTCAATGTAGAACAGTTCAGCTTTCATATTCTGTGCATTGAGTCTCTGAATTGCAGATTGACTGTCAGAAAACATCCATAGTTCTGAAAAGATTCTTGAATTTGAAAGAGTCAAAGCATTGAAGAAAGTCTTTTCAATTGCAAAGAGTTCAGCATCAAACACTTCCATATATTTGCTCAATTTCCAAGAAAATCTTTGATTTATTTCTGAAATATAAAGACCTGCACCAGTAGTCAGATTTTCTGACTGTGATCCATCTGAATACATGGTTAAAGAGTCTTTCAAATTGAGAAGAAGTTGTTGATGATTTTTCTTTGCAAGTATCTTCTCTGCTGAATCAATTTGAATGTCAATGATTTCATTCAAACTTGAACTCCAAGATTTATTCCATTCTGGATTTACTGTTTCAATCTTCAGAGATGGAATCTGATCTGAGATCATAGATCATAGTTTAAACAAGTGACTTGGATATTTTTTAATTCTTTTTGTTCTTTTTCTCTTTCTTTTTCCAGGTGTTTGTTCAACATGATCCAGAGTCAACTCATTTTGATTCCAGTCCAGAAACTTTCTCCAATCTAACTCAATTTCATTTAAATGTGGAGGAAAACTTGAAGAAACTCTTGTTCTAATTGCATGTTTTTCTGGCAATTTCAACAATCTGAAAGCATAGTTTCTGCACAGCTTATTGAATTTCACTTTGGGTGGAGAAATAGCAGCTTCAATTTCCATAGCATAGATTGAAGAAGTTCTGAAAGCTTCTAGAATCTTTCTTAAAGCTGAATTCTGAAGTCTTTCAAACTTATGAAGTAGACTCTTTTGACCATTTCACCAAACTGGAACTCCAAAATCAGCAACAGAAGTGATGCAAGCCATGTACAGTTGTCTCATTGCTTGAAAAGTAAGATCTTTTTCTGTGTTTGAAAGTCTTATTATCTGATTCAAGACTCTTTCAGCTGATGCAATTTTGATTTCCACATGTCTTTTGAAAGTGAGTTGATTGTCAAACCAGATTCCCAACCATCTAACTAGATCTTTTGGTTTGAAAGTCAGATCATTCAATAAAACTGAATCTGATTCAGAATAATCTTTGGTGAAGTGAATCAGTTCAGTTTTGTTCATATCAAATTGAACAACATGGGAAGTCTGTCTGTCATACATCACACTGATTGCTTTATTCAACAGATCACAGTTCTTCTCAACTGATTCAGAAGAAACAATCAAATCAGTGTCATCAATGTAACTTGAAATTCTCACATCTTTCAGTTCTTCCAAATTTTCAAAAAGATATCTTGTGTAAATTGAAAAAAGAACTGGTGAGAGTGGTGAGCCTTGGGGCACACCAATATTAATTGAAACTGATGTTGACTGTTTTTCTCCATCAAAAATCAATTGAATCTTTCTGGTTCTCATGAAAGATTCAATCCATCTGGCAAGATTCTTGGGTAACTTCAAATCCAAACAAATCTTCATCAATCTATTCACTGACACAAAGTCAAATGCTCCTTTAATGTCAATAAAAAGAGCTGAAGTCACCAATTTCTTAGCTTTGGCAAGTTGAATGTCATGAGTGAGACTTAAAGCAGCATCAATTGCAGAACACTGTTTCTTTCCACCAAACTGATCAAAGTACAAGAGATCAGTAGTAGTTGCCCAGAAACTGAGTCTAGTGGCTATCACTCTTTCCATCACTTTGCCCAAACAATTCAGAAGTGAAATGATTCTGTAAGACTTGGGAATAGAACCATTTCTGTTTGGTTTCTTCAAAATGACTCCAGTAGCTTGTCTCCAAATGTCAGGATGATAGTTCTTCTCAAACAGACTTTTGTAGAGTTGAAACAATCTATCTTTAAGAACTGGATAGATTTTCTGTAAGATCAGAAAGGAAATTCCATCTGGACCAGATGCACTGACTTTTGAACCACTGAAAACTGATCTTTTGATTTCAATCTCAGTGATTTGATGCCATTCCCACTTCTCACTCTCATGATATTCAGACCAATTGATTGATGGATATTCAGGTGGTTTTCTGAAAAGAGTACTGATGAAAGCATTGCATTTCTCATCAAATGTGACTGCAGATTTTGATTCATTATCTGAGTCAACATAGTTGAGAATTGGAGTTTTTTCCACTTTCAAGTTCTTTGTGTACTTGTATGCTTTGAAGATTTCTTTTCCTTCAGCTTTTTCAAGAAAGTTATTCCAACATCCAGCTTTGGCTTGTTTCACAGCAGAAAAGTATTCAGTTCTTTGAGTCTGATAATCTTCATAGCTGATCAAATCTCTTTTGAAGTCTCTAAAAGCTCTGGTCATTGACTTTCTTTTCTCTTTCAGAAATGAATTCCACCATGGTTTGGACCTCTCAGTTATTCTCTTTCTGGGAATATGATCTTGAATTGAGACATGAATAAGATCTCTGATCTTTTCAGCTTCCAGCTCAAGTTCTTCTGGAAGATTGGAGACTGAAGACCATTGATATTCACTCTTTGACAGATTTATTCTCAAAGTCTCATTCACTTTTTCCCACTCAGCTTTCTGAAAGTTGTATTGATTTGCATAAAGAGGATTGTCAATCAGTTTGTCAAGATTCAATTCAATCTGGAACTGAATAATTTCATGATCAGATCCAGAATGAAGATCAGAATCAATTTTTCATTCAAAGAACTTTTGAAATAGATCTGCTGACAAGAAGCTCAAGTCAAGAACAGATTTATTTCTTAAGTTGGGTCTGACAAATGTTTCTCTATTCACTTCATTAATCAATTCCAAGTTGTGATTTTCAAGCCATTCTATCAAGACATCAGCTCTGACAGGTGTTGTAATGTTGAAGTTCCACCATGAATGATGAGCATTGAAATCTCCAGCAAGAACAATACTATCTGATTTTAAAAAAGATAGTTGTGAAAGATCTCTGTCAACAGTCCATTCATCAGAATCATCATCTAAAGATTTCTCATTGTAGATGTTAATCAACTTAATGGAATCAAGGCAAAAATCCAGCACTTGATATGGAACACCATCAATTCTAAGTCAAATTTAATGAAAATACATTCATTGGAAAGCTCTTGTTTCATTTAGTTATTCTCTTCATTTTCACCTGGCAATTCACTGTGGTGGGTGGGAAATCTCACACCAAAGACTGGGTCACCAGTTTTGGCTACTCAGGCACTTTGTCTGATCACCACAACACAATCACCTCCACTACAGCCCTGAAACATTGGAAATTGATTTCTTTTGTGTTAAAAAATCTATACCCAAGAGGAAAATACTTGCATTCTCAAACTGATTAAGAATTCACTCAGTTTTGGTGGCTCTCCATCAGTCTTTCACAGTGAAAAGTTTTCATGTTCCTGGCTTACTAAGCCTTAACCAGCAACACCAAAGCTGAATTGGAGTCTGAACTTACATAACTATTCCACCAAACTCTATTATACCCCATCAAAGTGGTACAACTGAACAAAGCCAAAATTCCAGCAGAACATAGAAATTTGATCACAACTCAGCCAAAACAAAATCTCTTTAAATTCAGTTGAATATTTCTGATTCTCTGATCAATTCTCTACCTCTCTGATATCCTATCAACTTTCTCCAGCCCTGAGTTTCACTTCCAAAAAGTCAAAACCATTTGCCAGTTGGGGTCAGCAAAGATAAATTCAACCACAACTCAGTCAAGACAAAATCTCTTCAAAATTGGTTTGATATCTCTGATTCTCTGATCAATTCTCTACCTCCCTGATATCCTATTGATTTTCTCCAGCCCTGGTTTTCACCTCTGAAAAGTCAAAATCATTTGCCAGTTGGGGTCAGCAAAGATAAATTCAATCACAACTTAAACAAAACAACTCTTCTCTCTTTCTTATTTGTCCCAAAGACATAGACTCTCCCAGTCACTGATCCCTGCATCCATCAGCTAGTGATGGTTAAAATTGCTCTTTTATAGTTAGAATAATCATACTAGACTTGTTGATTTTCTAGCAAAGAAGAAGGCTTTTTACTTGCATATCATAACAGTTTCTTTCAGTTCTTCTGCAGTTGGAATTTGACTTTGCCTTGAGATACATTAGTGTCTTGCAAAGAAGAATTAGGATTGTAATCTGAGATTGAAAAAGAACTGAGTTATCTTGAATCTTAGATATTGGTTCTGAGATTCTGATAAAGTTGCTTGTCACTCTTCAAAAAGACAAGAAGAGGTTTTTTCCTGGGCTTGACTTCTCAGATAGACAGGAACAGCACATAAGTCATCCATTTTCTGTGATCAACATAAGATATAGGGACTAAAGTTACACTCTTGAAGTGTGAGGCTAGTTGATATATTGAACTGAGATTACAAGTGGTTTACTTAAGTCTTCCCTACCAAAAAGACTTTCAGTTTGACAATTCTCTTGAAAAATTGTTAGTGGGTTCTCTTATTCAAGTACACCTACTCATCTGGCTCCACAAGTTTTCTTTTGTTATCTTGCACCATTCCCCCCAGTTCCAGAGTAATCTTAAAATAAACTGCTCTAATAGTTCAGGAACGCACCATCTATTACTGGTATTTTTGTTCAGGGAATTTTGAAAACTTTGGCTTTTTCTTGACTGATTTCTGCCAAAACTTAGTCTTA